>NW_026127298.1:0-25607 GCF_022985175.1 Labeo rohita | reverse complement strand
TAAAAACTTCTGTATAAAAAGTTCTGTGTTTTTGCAAAATTGAATTGATAATATAGTAATATATTTTATTATGCTAATATCATTATTGCTATATATTTATATTTATGTTATTATTTATTATTGCCATGTTTCTTTCTGTTATTTTTCTAAGGGCCATGCAGAAGTTTTGGTGCAGTGGCATCCTTGCTCTGGATGGTATGTTTGTTATCTGAGGTGTACTGTACTGTAGTTAATTGACAGAACAAAACAAACAAACAAAAAAAAAAAAACATTTATATAAATTGTGGAAAAACATTTTTTTATTTAAACAAACATTTTATAAACTGTTATTCAGCTTTAACTGCAATTGCAGTTTCATCAGTGTCACTGAAGTCTGATTGCCAAACCAGTGACAAAATTCTAATTCTGTTTTCTCAAAATTATTTAAATCTATGGCTAAAATTTTATTATAAGAATAATAATATTAATAGTTTTCTTGAGTGAAACAATACAAACCACATAACCCATGTTACACAAATCACAACAGATAAAATTATCTATGATCAATTTACCTTTTTCAAAGCGATGCCATGATAGGTATGAAAGCGAAAGCATGAGGGACTGACTTACTGTGATTTCTATGGTATCCGCTGCTAAAAGCTACATGAATCTTTCAATTACCTGTAATTTTGCACAGCTTGTGCTCTTCCGTTTTTTTGTCCTCTGAAATTTCTTGGAAAGATGTTTTTTCTGTTTATTTAGCAGAACAATCTAACAACACATTTAATAACATGACATTTCATTTAGGAGATGTGCATCTATCCCTCACAGGCTTATAACATCTCTGATCACCTTCACAACACCATTAGTACTTCAGACTTGAGTGTAATTGGAATTTAATTTAAAATGTGATGTGCTTTTAGTTTTTTGATCTATTCTTTAATATTTTAAACACTCTTAGTTTGAAGTGCTTTTTTTATCAGTGCTTTGTTGAGAATTGCATTATAATTTTGTCTTAAAGAAGAATAAAATTGATTCTGAACACGGAACCAAATCAATGAAAAACGTGTTACTGTCCGACACATTGAGAACAATGTCAAACAATTAAATTACACAATAATTACATAATATACACAAAAATGAAATACCAGATTAATAATGTAGATTATGTTTTGAAAAATATGAATGCAAGCGTACTTTAAAACTACATGTCTTATTGTACAATGTCAAGATAATGTTTATGAACAAAATGACTAATGCTTTGTGCTGTCTTTCTGTCTTACAGTGGGATGAAGTGGAAAAACACCTGGGAGCCACAAGAAAACATTCAAAGTTCATCCTAAAGATGTATGTGCTCTAATGTAATGTTTGTTAGTATTACTAATACCTCACAGTTGTAAACACTGTAAACATTTATGATTTTTGTTTGTCATTGTTAATTAGTCATTGAAGAGCATAAATATATGTACTGTTGTTGTTTTGTATGTCCACGTCTGGTTTATTATCTTTGTAACAGCTCTGTAAAGAACAGTAATGCAGAATCATAAAACTGCCTTCAGGACTTTTGCTATATGGTTTTCTGATTGGTCATTTCCAGTTTGCTCAACAAATCGGCTCGTTCAACAGCACACACGTCACGCTTTCAATCCGACAGCTCCCGAAGTTTTTTGACATGTTTAAAAATGATCGTAAGGTCGGGAAGTGCTCGTAAGGCACTCTGCTCGTCTCGTAATTTCTCACACACCATACGAGCCCCGACCATACGAGAAGAGACGATTTCCTCCGATAACCAAAAAAAATCGAATGCGAGCTCGTACGACCTCAAAAATCGCACCGTGTACGCCCGCCTTTACCCTAACCCTACCCCTAAACCTAACCCTTACAGAAAACTTTCTGCATTTTTACTTTCTCAAAAAATCTCATTCTGTATGATTTATAAGCTTTTGTACCCATGGGGACCACAAGCCAGTCCAGGGTGGCCACGGATCCATAAAAAGTCTTAAATAGTCTTAAATTCCGTTGTCCTAAAATAAGGCCTTTAAATGTCTTAATTTGTCTTAAATCTAAATCCAAGGGTCTTAATTTTTTAATCTTAATTTTAGAGGGAATTTCTCCATCATTAAAATGTTTTTTTTACACTTTGAAAAGGAAAAGTTTATCGTTTTGAGGAGAATCTCCCGCGCAGGTTCTAAATCTGTTCTGTTGCTAGACACGTCTTGCTTGACAACGGTCAGTGTTTAGCGGGTTTCCGCCCAATTAGGCTTTTGATTTGGGCGGGTTTTACGTCGTGTTTGGGCTGGAACCTGTCAGTCAGATCTGGCAACCCTGACCCCAGCGCTGGATTTCTCTGGATTATCTGGATTTAGTCAGTGTAGTCTCGAGACAAGGCAAGGAAATATGGGTAAATGTAAATTTAGAGACAAATGGCTCAAAAATTCCAGTTTCTCGTGGTGGCTGAAAGCTGTGCCCAAAGATGACAAAGAGGCTTACTGTGCGGTTTGCTGTAAACGTTTTAAGTTGGGTACAATGGGGATCAAAGCGCTGGAGTCTCATATGCAGAGCGGGAAACACATAACTTTTGCTACAGCCCGCCAACATCAGCCTCAAATCAATGACTTTTGCACCGCCACCGCTAACGGAGAAGAGGGTGCGAGGCCACAGCCTGCTGAACAACCACAGACATCGTCAGACATCCGAACAATATTTGGCTCTACTCCGACACTGAGGGCAGAAGTAATCTGGGTGCTGAGGACTGGTCCTGACTCCGTGCTTGCTCAGTCATTTACTTGTGGGAAAGATAAAAGCCGATACGTGGCAGCATTCGGTCTGGCCCCGTATTTTAAAAAAGAACTTATAGCCGAAGTCAAGTCCAGCGGGCCATTTGTCGTCATGGTTCTGGAAAAACAACCATGTTCAGTCGAGATTCTACGGTTCACAATTTTTGGGACATGCGACTGCTCAGGACCTACTACATCATTTCAAAGTAAGTGTTTTTTGTCTGTTAACCATTCGGATAGAAAATACGTATTGGCCAATAGGCTAGTTATGAATAATATTAGGCCTACAATTCCGGTTGCAGCTTCCTTAAATGAAACAACTAAAGGTATATAAGCATTTTAGAAAAGCAATTAGCCCTGTAAGTCATTTAAGTCCTTAGGTTCCATTGGTTCAATTGTTTTTTGTGTGGATTTTTTTTTTTATTTTTCTTATTATAAATACCGTATTTTCGGCACTATAAGGCCCACTTAAAAGCCTTTAATTTTCTCAAAAAACGACAGTGCTCCTTATAACCCGGAGCGCCTTATATATGGATCAGTTGGTTAATTGGTTGATCCATACTGGTTGTAGGCTACACGGTGCTCTGTCAAAATGTTTCAGTATGAAAAACCAATAAAAATAAAATGTTTCAGTACAAAACAGGTTACATAGTGGTGTAAATGCTTCTTCAGTCTAGTCTGTGACCTAGACTGTCATGTCCCTAATGCCTTTTTTCTGTTTCCCAGGAGTTTGTGCAGGACCTTGACCTGAGAAACATGATTTCAGTCTCCATGGATGGCCCAAATGTGAACTGGAAGCTTTTTGAACATCTCCAGCAGGAGCATGCAGAGGCATTTGGCGGTTCACAACTGATAGTAGTGGGTAGCTGTGGGCTGCATACACTTCACAATGCATTTAAAAGTGGATTCGGTGTCTGGCAGCTAGATAAGGTGCTTCAAGCACTGCATACAGTATTCCACAATACCCCTGCCCGAAGAGAAGACTTCACCACGTTTTGAACGTGGTCTGTCATCTGTCTTTCCATTGCCATTCTGTGGACATCGCTGGATTGAAAATCTACCAGTGGTGAACAGAGCCATTGAAATATGGCCACATATAGAAATGTATGTGGATGCAGTTACCCAGAAAAACCTTCCAAATCCTAGAACATCATCCTATGACTGTCTTGCTGTGGCGAGGAACGACCCTCTTATCATGGCCAAGTTCCATTTCTTTATGGCACTTTCCAGGACCTTCACCCCGTTTCTGACAAAGTACCAAACAGATGAGCCTGTGCTGCCATTCATCAGTCAAGATTTGACTGTGCTCATCAAGGTAATGAATAGCTGCCATAGATTACAGTGTATATTGTTTCTATTTGAATTCACCTCCAGTGGGTCTAGATGTGTCTAGATGTATATGTTGTACTGTCATTAGAGAGTAGTTAAGAACCAGAGACAAATTGTATGCTCACACATGCTTGGCAATAAAACCTGATTCTGATTGCATTGTATATCTTCTCAGAGCTTGCTGAAGAGGTTCATCAAATCAGAGGTCCTCCATAACATCACTCCACTACAGCTAGTCAAACTGGACACAGGTGACATGGCAGCAAGGATCCAGCTAAAGAATGTGGACATTAGCTTGGGGGCAGAAGCAGTCCTTAAGGTAAATAATAAGACCATACTGTGTGAGTGTACTTTAAGGGATCAATGTATGTGTTAAAATGAAAGAAAGTTTGTGTAGTGTGATATTTCGGGTGGCAACTATCCAGTATTTTTGGAATAGACTTTTGTTGATTTCTTTGATTAATCCATCACATAAACTCTTGATATTACACAAAAATATGTTTTGTTATGCAACCTGAAAGGCCTTTTACAATGATCAAGCAATTGGCTATTATTCCTGACAAGATCAAAACCTTTGACTTAATGGCTTCTAAACTAAGCCCATTTAGTGCATGTGTCACCTGACATTATAACAAATACATAATCATACATGCAGTCTAACATAAATTTAGGCCTACTGTGACATAACATGAAAAACTATTAAATATAAATTCACAAATAAAGGTTGTTTGTCCTTAGACTTAGCTTCAAAATCAAAGAAATCATCTGAGAATAAAGAAATAATGCATGTGCAAGATGGGGGGAGAGAGAGAGGCATGGAGGCAGAATGTGTATCTGTGACCGTAATGAAGAGATGGCCTGGGTAGTGTAGTCTAATCAGGAAATGCCTTTGTTCCTACTCCCCCTGTTAGGAAATCCAGAGTAGTCCCAACAGCAGCATAAGTGAGCGCAGGCAGTTGGAATTTAGACAGGACTGCATGGACTGCATGACTAAAATAATCCAAAAACTGCAGATTAAGAGCCCACTGAAGTACTCAATCGTGAGGCAAATGGCATCATTGGACCCGAGAAACATGTTTTCTGACCCTGATGTGTCCAAAGAAAGAATGAAACGCCTAGTCCAAAAGTTTCTGCAAGACAGCCAGCTGTCAGGAGGAGTCTCTGCCGGTACTAAACTTAACCAGGCTAAAGTTAAATTAAAATCTGTACTGTATGTGACTAGACATTAGGTGTATTCAGTCACCCATTGCAATAGTGATGGCTTTGTCTAATTATGTATTTTCTTCTTGACCTTGAATATTGCCATAATCATGTTTTTGTGTGTATGTGTTTGTCCTTTTTTTTTATCAGGTGATGTGATTCTCCAGCAGTTTGAAACATTTTTGACAATGGAGGCAAAATCTGAATCCTTTTCTTCTTTCCAACCAATGCAAACAAGGCTTGATGTTTTCCTGCATGGACACCTGTGCAAATCCTATCCTGAGCTCTGGACTTTCTGTAGGAAACTACTGCTACTCTCCCATGGCCAAGCAACAGTGGAAAGGGGCTTCTCTGTAAATAAGGAGGTAGAGACCGACAACATGCAGGAGGATGCAGTGGTGGCTCAGAGAATCATATGTGATTATGTCTCTGTCTGTGGAGGGGTTCTTAAAGTTCCCCTGACAAAAGAGCTCCTGGGAGCTGCTGCCTCCGCCAGGTCTCAGTACTGTCTGCACCTTGAAAATGAAAAGAAAAAACAGGAGAGCAAGGCACAGAAACAAAAAAGAAAGGCTGCTGAGGACTGCCTCGACGAACTAAGAAAGAAGAGGGTGATCCTTAATGAAATGGCTACCAGCCTTGAAAAAGAAGCTGACAAACTCGCCGAGCAAGCAGAAGGGAAATCGGGGACCCTCATGGCCCAGCTGATCACAAAATCAAACATTCTTAGAAAGCGTTTCAAAGAAAAAGTATCAGAACTAAAAGGGGTTGAGAGCGAGCTGGAGCATAAAACAGCAGAACTTAGAAAAATGGCATAATGGGTGTCTGAGAGTGAGTGAGTATTGTATTGTGTGTGAGTGAGAAAGTAAGTGTATTGTGTAGTACTGTGCAGTGAGTAAGAATATTGTATTGTGTGTGTGTGTGTTTGTGAGAGAAAGTTGTATGTGTGTGTGAGAGTATTGTGAGTGAGAGAGTATTGTGTGGGTGTATGTATGAGTGAGAGTACTGTCAAGTGCTTCAAGCAGCATAAGTGAGCTTACATTTCAAGAGTTTGTGCATTCACATTGTTACACTGTTACATTGGATTCAAAGTGTGTGAGTGCCTTGACATTGTCATGGAATAGAAATTAATTTCTTCTTCTGGAATAGTGTTTTCTGTTGAATATTCCCAAGAACAATCAGTTAAATAAAATAATAATTTAAAATATCCTCATAGTTTTGTGCTTGACTTTTGCAGGACTTTCAATTTGGTCTTAAATTTTGTTTGAAAATGGTATTAAAAAGTCTTAAAATGTCTTAAATTTAACTTGGTCAAACCTGTAGACACCCTGCAGTCCCCACAATGTCAAAAATGTCAGGTTTTACTATCCTTGTACACTACACTGTTTTACTATCCCCACAATGTAGCAAAAACAAGTACACACACACACACACACACACATACACACACATTCATTCATTACCAGAAAGTACCTATTAGCCCCCAGCCAAGATGTTTTCAAGTCCGTGTGTTTGTGGAAAGATAAACCAATATATTTTCTTTCCAAATGAGCAAGCATCTGAGCCTGGTATATATTTTCTCTGCAGATAAGTGTTCATGGAATCCTTTTGAAACATTATAACATACACTGAAATGTGTTGCTGATACTGTATTACAGAAATGATAATGAAATCAGAAATGAACTTGAAATTATTCCTTGATTTTTTTAGCTTTACAGTAAGATTGTATTGGACATTTTTTCATTTTTATTAATATAATAATAATTGAATCACTTCTTCATGCTAGAAGATGTAGAAGAAAAAAGTAGAAGATGTACATATTTGTACTGCCTGTATGGATGTATTCTTTGGGTCACCGAAAAAATTTGACGTAATTTACCATAAATGGACAAGTAAGTGCTGCGTTTCTTAAAGTGGGTTGTAATTGGCTGTGACTTTCTCACGAGCTCCCTGTGATTGGACTATCTTTTAAACAAAATAAAACCGCGCTTCATGTTACAACTTGTATTTTGATGCTATTATTACGTTAGTAATAGGTTAAGTCAACGATTAAGTGACGCTATGTTGTAAGAAAACACACAGGTGTAGAGATCTTAACCCTACCCTGGGCCTTACTAAAAACCTCAACGAACTACAAATAACAGCGCCATGTTTTCCCGTCCCATTGATAGAATCACAGAGACTTATGGGTAATGTAGTTTAAAGCATTTAGTCTTAAAACAATATAATTAATATCTTTCATAGACAATAGGATATATAAGTATATTCATTGTGAAAATCTCTGACGTATTCTAGGGGCAGGCTGAAATTTAATACTTTACTCTGAGCATTAAAAAAAAAAAAAACTTATAGCCACCTTTCCATGCATGTCTGAAAACTGTGCCCAGCATTATTAATTAAACATATCATAAGCAATTATCCTGCAAAGTTTCTCTTTCATATGCTTACTGTACTTTGAGTTATGGCCATTTGAAATATGTATTTTCTTTTGCTCTTCCATGGGCCCATACTGGTCCCCTGGGGGTGGAAGTGTTGTAAAATCTACACATATGTATTCTCCCCATCATGGACAAACTATGTTGAGTCTTTTCTCTTTTTCCCCGTTTATATTCTTACATCATGTCTGAATTAGATTTGATGGGTGTCACAAGAGTAGTATTATTTGACAGTAGTAATAAGAATGATAATAATTTCTTTGCTTTTTTTGGATGAACACCAAGAAATGTAATGGATGAACTGCAACAATCTGCATCCTTTGCAAGTAAGCAAGGATAACAAGTAAAACATATTGTTGCACTTCACTATTGTTGTATACTTAAGGACACAAAAGACATCAACTAAATCTGTGCCAGATGTTTATCTTCAGCTCCCTTTTCTTACTCATGTGCTAGAAATGAGCATGCTCTTTGTTTTTAATGCAGTATTAGTTCTATGTTGTTCATTCATTGGCACTGTCCATCATCCGCAATTATATATAAGCAATACAGCCCACTGCAAATTCAAAATCCTTCCCTTAATTTCAAAGAAAAATTGACCAAATGATCAAAAAGGGTGGAAAGTGGAAATGCAAACTGATGACAGGTTAGTTTTAGCCCCATAACACAACATTATCAAGCTGCAGACTCGGAGCCTGCTGCATCGACGAGTAGTATGAAGATGCAGACTCGGAGCCTGCTGCATCTACAGTCCCGCACCCAGAGTCCCGCATTCTCAGACCCCTCGTTTTTCGAGACAGCGCCACCTTTCAAATTGGATCGGATAAACACATGGATAAACACGTGAAGAACCGAAACACGGTGAGTATCGTCAATTTTATTCAATGATTTCTTTTTTAATCAAACCACTTTATAGCTCATCGATACACCAACATATGAACAGTCTATTTAATATTTGTAATGATAGTTTGTAACAAAATTTGAGCCGTTAATGTATGTTTTTTCGATTTTTCCCCGAAAATATTTTGATAGCTAACGTTAGCCTTTAAAAAGACAAGCCATTGTAAAAAAAAAAATGATTAAATGTAGTTGACATTAAAGTAGACCAATTAAATACATTAAGTGTGTTAATATCAAAGAATGTCATCATTAATTATTTAATCAGATTTACCTTTTTTTAATTATCAGAACTTTTCTCCTAAAACTATAAATTGAATTAATTAATGCCAGAGTAATTATTTTACTTTATATAATTTATATAGACTACTTAAATTAGGTCTTAAAACGTAAGTATTAAAATGGATTAATATTAATTTTACTGTGATATGAAGTTGTTGCCAGCCATTTACAACTCATAGGCTACAGTTGCCTAATAATCAAATTTGCTATGCCTTCACTATGTATTAACCAGTCTATGGTATTAACATGTAAGTTAGAATGTGTCATTTGGCCTTTTTGGGGGGTTCCTTGTTTTAATTTGTTTTGACTGAAATTTGACTGTATGGGCTCTGTGGGGTGGTCTTAAATTTTGAATTTGAGTTTGACTCTCTCTTTTTTTTTTGAAGATGGATATAACAATTCAAACGGGGAATTCACTTCCAGAAATACAGAAATGTAATCAATGCTGCAGTGATTTTCACTGCCCATTCTGTGCCCCGATATATTTCCAACCGACAAAGTTGTCCAAAGTTCAGAAACATGTTAATAAAGTCACTAACACAATTCTTTCTTCCTTTTTTCTTTGCTTTGTCCTGTTTACAGCAAGATGACAGTGATTAAGGTGATCGTTAAATAAAGTACAGAATTGTTAATTATTGGTGTTTTGTCTATTATTTGAGTTTTGCTTCACATTCAAAATATCAAAAAACAGGTTTTGTAATGTTAGCATGGTATAATGTTAATTAGACCATTATATGTTGAGCTGAAAGAAAAAAATGGAATTTGAAACATTGTACAAAAACAAACTAAAACATTGTAGCAATATAATGTCACATAATATTTTTCAGATGATAGTTCAATTTGTATTTGTATCGGTTGCATCAGTAAGTTCCTTTCAATTACACCCACGCTCAAAAAATAAATACTGGGTAATTAGTTAGTTTGAGAACACAATGATTTTTTTTTTTTTTTTTGGCACATGCATTAAGCAGGGAACGCAAATATTTATTTGGATAACTTTAAACAAAAAGAGACCGTAATATTGCATTCTAATGTTTTCAATGGCATTTGGATAAGGGTGTTATACGATCTTCCGAACAGCAGGAGGCGCTGTCTCGAAAAACGAGGGGTCTGAGAATGCGGGACTCTGGGTGCGGGACTGTTGATGCAGCAGGCTCCGAGTCTGCAGCTTGATAATGTTGGCATCGACAGTCCCGCACCCAAAATAAAAGATGAATGCCATTGTCAAAAATATTGTGTAATAATAATATTTTTTTTGCAAATGCAAATTACAAGCATACCTAGGGTGATAAGTAGGGCCACGAAGGAACACCTCCTCAGCCTCCTGCCAGGATAATGCCTGCAGCTCACATAGGCCATGAATGATGGCCTGTCCATATAAATAAATACATTAATTAATTAATGTATAAAACATTTCATATATGGCAATAATAGAAACAATCCAATTGACAAACATGTGCGGGCCTACCTCAGGAAAAAGAAAACTACAAATGAACTCCACTTCATTTGTGAAGTTCAGTTGAGTTTTACAATTGTGTAGCAGAGCTTTGAGGTGTTCAAAAAGAATGGCACACTGCTGCTCACTGTCCATGAAGATTGGCACACGTGGCTTTAGGGGGAACCACTTTGATGGTTTCCCATTGAGAACATCCTGCGGGGCAAACAAAAAGTGTTGTTTTATATATACACAAGCCATCAATGAATAATTGGCATAACCATTAAAAATATAGCTAAAGAGCATATTGGATAATCAATTGACAATGTTGAAGTTGACAATGATCAAAGCCCTGGGTGAGTCATTTAGGAATGCTAATCTTTAAATGGTGAAAAATGACCATTTCAGTACCACTAAATGCTGCTCTGTTCCCTTTGAAGACACAATGCAGTCCATCAGTGCTTCTTCAGTTCTTGTCCGATCTTGGACTGCTTGGACGTGCTGTGGGACATCTTGTGTGGTGCTTCTGCTTCTTTTTAGCCTATACAGAGGTTGAATTTTTGCCTCCAATAAGCATTTTGCCTCGTCTGTCCAGAAGGCAAACCTGCGCCCATAGCTTGCAAACAATAATAAATAAAAAATTATAGGAATAATAATAAAAAGAAAAGAAAAGAAATTGTCGCTTAAGAGAGTTATTAAGGGTGTTTAGTTACTCATGCTAAATAAAATTACATGTATTCCTATCATGGATTTCATGTGCTTTATAAAGTGTATTTTCTTTCCCCCGACACAACAAGTTTCAAACATCTAATCCATATGATCAAGTCCTTCAGGCTTATTTGAAAACCACAGATTTTTGTGTTGGAGCATCATTGAAACATTGTTTTTGAAAGTTTGACATCCCTGTCCTACATTAAACATACCCCTCAACTAGGGGTCTTTAATTCTGGACCTCGTGATCCACTTTATTTTTGGAGTTTCACTCCAACCCTAATCAAACACATCTGAACAAGTTAATCGAGGTCCTCAGGATAACTTCAAAATTACAGGTAGGTGTGTTTAATGCAGGTTGGAGCTGGACTCTGCAGGAAAGTGGATCTTGAGGTTCATCATAAGGACTGCTGCCCTAAACCCCTTTTATATTTTCTAAGGAATGTCATTATTTACGATTTATTTATAACGGGTGTCCAATCCTGCTCCTGCAGGGCCACTGTCCTGCAAAGTTTAGCTCCAGCCCAAGTTCTCACTAGACCAAAGGTGTTACACTCAGTTTCTGTTGTTGGGTAAAAGAATGGTAAATGAATGATGTGTACATGAACTTGTAAACCACTTGTGAGCATAGGCCATCACCAGTATTAGAATTTAGAGCACTATGATCACAGTATATATCATAAAATGCATACATCATAGTGAAAAATGCAAAATAAATAAGAATAACTGTATTCTACAATTGCTTTATTTTTGTAAACATTTTAACCCCTTCAGCTCTGCAGCACATTTTGGATTGTTTACGATAATTTTAAAAGATACAATTTTGGAACCACCGGTGGGTCAGTGGGTGGAGCCTGAGTTTATACTTAAGTATTTTTATTGTTCATGGTGGCTAATGTATGTAATGTTAGCAAATGAAACCTTTTTATGAAGCGCTAACCACAACAACAACAACAACAAAAAAAATAGCCTTTGTAATTAGCTTCATTAAAAATTACTTATGATTGTGATTTAAAATGGGACATAAAATTTGAAATTACGTAGTAAAGTTGGGCATTTAAATGAATACAAACTATATACATAAAATACAAAAGTAACAGGTAAGCAAAGCTGTCTATCTAGCTGTGTCTCTTTAGCAATGGTGACAGGCTTATGGGTAATGTAGAGCTTTCTGCCATCCAAATCTAAAAAAAAATGAGAACAGGTTGGTGTTGAAAAAAACAACAGACATAATAGTTAGGGTTGGAATGACATTTATTTGTTCATTTTTTAATAGTTGAAACTCAAGAGTCTTTTGAGTAGACGCTGAATAAAATGCTTCCAAAGTTTGTGCTAACATTTTAAAACTCTTCTTCAGAAAGTTCTGAACTGTTGTTGTCGTCCTCACTCTCCTCTTCAACATCTTCCTCCAGAGTGAAGAAAGAAGGGTCAGTGCTGACACTGGCATAGGTGCTGGTGACTGCTGCAAGTTTTTGCTGCAGAATGTGTCGCTTGTGTAAGATAAAGCAGTATAGCCCCTTTTGCCCTTCTCTGGTCAGCTCTCTGGGTGAATCTAAAGTAAGAAAATTGAGTGATAATTAGGCAGTATTTCATGAATGATATAGTTGGAAACATGCATTGCAGCTTGAATAACTAACTCTGGGCCTGTACTGTATATTTTTGTGCAAAAAATAAAAATAAAATAACAAAAACAAACTACCTAAGAAAAACAGCTACCATTTTAGATGGCCATGTAAAATTATTTGTAGATTTAAAGCAGTATTTATAGAAAACTATGACATATTGCTTTGCAGTATCAATATAGTACATACTGAATAACAAAAAAAGTGGTACATACCATGGATCTTCATTTCCTCAGTCTCTCCTAGGAGGCGGTCCAGTTTGTCCAGCACTTTTTTTAGATGTTGATAGTGCTGAGTCATTTCTTTTATAATAATGATCTTCTCCTCCTCCAATCGCCTGACCAGCATGACTTGATCAAATAGTCGCCTCTTCAAGCGGAGACTCACCACTATTTTTGAAAAGAAAAAAAAGAAAAGAAAACACAACACTTAATGATATTCAGGTTCACGTCTAGCAGTGTTTTCATTTGTGTTCTACCCAGCACAATACATGCTTATTTAACTACTGTGTCACATGGACATCATTTCATTATTACCATCAAATTACCAACTGAAATTGTAATATTTCACAATATATTGGTAATTTTGTGACTTATTGGCAACTTAACTGAAACAACATGGTCATAATTTCATTACCATTGGAAAAATAGGCTACAGTTTGCCATTTAAAATGTGTAATTAAACACCAGAAACAAGACTGAATTTCCTTTAAGATTTGTCTCTTTTCAGTCAGTCAGAGTATGGACGACTGATTTATAGCTTATAGTGACATGATACAGTGCGTGCACATCCACAACCAAAAGCCAGATACACTGCACATGTCTGAATCCGGCAGACGAGTGTGTTTGCTGTGTGTGTGTACTTGGATGGGTTAAATGCAGAGCACCAATTTAGAGTATGGGTCAAAATACTTGACAATACGTCACAACTTTTACATAATGCCTGTCTGTGAGCATTTCAGAGCAAATGGTAGAGCATTAGAGCATGGCACTTAATGCCAGCAAATGGTAGAGCATGGTCACTAGTAATGCCAAGGTCATGGGTTCAAATAAAATGTGAAATGGTAACTTGAAAGCAATGCAAGTCACTTTGGATAAAAGCGTCTGCAAAATGTATAAAAGTAAATGTAAATTTGTGTGTTCCGCAGCTCTTTATGACTGATGTATCAATTTCATTTAATTTCACTCCAAGGAAATGAATTTACCCATTTAAAATACTTTTAATAATAATAATAATAATAATAATAATAATAATAATAATAATAAGTGAATCCACTAATAGGGCATAATCTTGTGTTGACTATCGACAAAGACATCTACTTTCGTCGATATCACTGAATATCATCAATATACAATACTATCATCTATCGGCACTAGACAGACAGACAGACAGATAGATCAAAATCCTGATCTGTGGTGTTATTGGGTTGTTTCTATTTGCTGGTGAAGTGACTGCTTTCTAAAATGCTTATGTTCCGAGCAACATTGATGCCAACAGCCATTTTGTGATAGTTACTGATTGGGTGTTAGTAACTTAATGTTTCACAGATTTAAGAGCTAGTTTTAATGCATAAACTCTTTGTGAAATACTCTTAAGAGCAAAAATTTAAGAGTCCTAAATTTAGGACTGATATGGCCATTATTTTTAAGATTTTCTCCTAAATTGGCAAATTGGGAGATACTTTAAGCCTTAAGATGTTTTGTGAATTCGGGCCCAGATTTTTACTATGACTTCATATGGTAACATTACAGATAACAACGGTATATAACGTCATTCTTTACTGTATGTTGTACATTTTTCACCACCCAGTCTTAATATATTGACTGTTATTACTTATATTAACAATCAACATCATTTTGTGATTTTATAAAAGTTAAAAAATATATACAACACATTACTTACCATCTCCTTGTGCTTCCCAAGGCAGAATGACATCACAGAGACTGCATGCTGCTTCTGTGTCAATTTTCTCTTCACAGCCAGGAATGGCGTTGTACAGCACAATTTTCTCGCTGAGTGTCTTTTTAAGCTCACCAATTCTCCGTCGTTTGCGTTGCCTTGTTTGACTGCTGTCTGTAAGGTTACGAAAATTTTATTAGAAAAAAAATAAATTGCAAGGTGAGTGACGTAAAAGTGACGTAATAGTAAATACCATTTTGTCGATACAGATCTTGCTTCTTTCTTCGTATGGAATAAATAATCTCATCGATTTCTCTCTGGAGTTCTTCCTGGCTACTGTCAGAACTGTGTTTCTCTTGGTAAAACAGAAATAAGCAAAGTTGACTATTACAAAAAAAAATAGCATCACTTATGAAGTTTAGCCAAATATAGAAATAAAAGTACTAATTGTTAAACAAGCGACTATATGACATACCAGTGGCAGCCCAGTGCCTGACATCACACACCCACCGATCCACATCTTCCACAGAGATGCTAAACTCCTGTTTAAGACTCTCAAGATTGGCTGCTTCCATTTCTGCTCTCTGTGTAGTCTATTTAAAAAATTAAAAATTTGAAAAAAAAAAAAAAAAAAAGCATCACTGCAAAATTAGGCCACAACACAGAGAAAGGCATGAACCATAAATTATGTGATTCTCTTGTCTTCTTACATATTTTTGTCACATTTATCTACTATACAAAAATGTTCAGTTTGATTATTACTTGCAATTAAGCAACATGTGTCTAAAGCCAGTATACAAAACATCTCATGTAACCCTCATTTCCTGAAGGAGGGTACAGAGACATTACGTCAGAACTTAACTGATGTAACGTTGAATGTGTCTGACTGTAAGGGAACATCACGACCATAACAAGACAAATGTATGTAAAACACATTAAGAGCCAAGAGAGCACCTCATAACCCAGAGGGAAACATGCAGTATAGCCTACTTACTTTGAAAAATCTTTTCGCTAGTGTCGTATGGAGATTCTCCATCTTCCTATGGTTCCATCTAATGGCAAGCATGGTTATCATATCCGCTCTGCCTTTAAAAACAAAACAGATAAGAACAATTCAATTGTACAATCTAGTATTGTGTGTTAAACACATGTACATGATGCAAAAAAGGAGTCAAACTAGGACCTACGTGACTAGAACAATTCAATCAAACACTAGACAGCCAAATGAATGATAATATTTCGTAGTACCTTGTGGACTTAAGCGTTGTAGTAGTAAACTAAACTGATAACATCAGTAGTCATATAAAATGTCTAAGTCCATAATATGATATATGTGTACTTTTCAGTTTTCCTTTTTAACCAACCTGACTTGGTCATGTATTTTGTAGTAAGAGCTGCCCTTGAAAGGAAGCTATTGACCTGTTCCACCTCTTCACCAACAGTATTTCCTGCACCAACCTGATTTCTGCCGCCCCACCTTACCTGTTCAAAAATATCAGATGAAGACATTTATATCAATACAACTTTATATATACAGTATATATATATATATATATATATATATATATATATATATATATATATGTATGTATGTATATGTGTGTGATAAAAGATTTCACTGACCCTTTGGACTTCTTGAACCGGTAATGTTTTCTATTACCATCTGCAGATATAGTCAGCATGTCTGGTGTACATGCTGGGCATTTAAAGGGTTCCGTCAGGCACAGATCTTCTTTCTTAAAATTGCAGAAGGCAAACTCTCGAAAGACTCTATGGAAGGTATCACCACAAATACGACTCGCCTAAAAAAAAAAGAGGGATGGTAACATTTTTGAAGTCAGAAATTCAAAAATGATCCGAATGAAAAACTCCTTACCCGACCAGTGCAAAGTGATCGATGTTCAAGCATTTTGAGAAATGCTTGTTGGGATAAAGCTGGGCTAGCCAATTTCATCTGCTCAAATGATGTGAACACATCAAACTTGAACAGCATTTGGCAGCTGGTGGTTGCTGGCCAGTATTTATATTCAAGCAAGTCACTAATCCCAGGAGTCCACTTGCAAGAACAAAATGGACAGCATATACTAGGCAGACAGAAATTTTAAAAACTGTAATTTTGATTAAGTTATGTAGATAATATTCTTATAATGGTGACCCTACCTTAAAGCTAAAGATTTTTTAAAATCATTATTATTATTTAATTTTCATTATTATTTTACAGTTACATATGTAAGATGAAAATATTACAGAAAGTTTTGTTCAGGTCAGAGAATGTAATTTATCAGACAATTTACAGGTCATAATTTAATTGCTAATTGCCATTCATCCATTAGTTGAGATTAGTCAGTAGATTAGGCATTAGTCTTTTCTAAACTTTTATTATTATTTTGGGATGGATTGCCTCCTAATTAATTCCGTCTATTTATACATTAACCGAACAAATTAGGGAAGGGTTATCCGGTCTATATTTAATTGAGAAGGATTTTACGTTATAAAGTGCAAGAACTACCGAACTTTACCTAGCTGGAATGTTTTCATGCGAGCGAGCAGCACATGATTCTAGCCATTAAGCACGTTGAGCATCAAGATCTACGTACGTTATTAATGGGTAAAACCAGACAATAACCAAAAAAGTCGTGCTGAACCTACTTACTTGCAAATGAGTTGATACAATCAATATGAATACTTATGAATGTTAAAAATAAAAACACGATACTTAAAATACACACCTTAGCTACCACGATCAGGGCATGGCATGGTCCAGGACTCCCTTCTTCTTCTTCGTTTGCATCATCTTCCTCTTTTTTCCTCTTCCGCTTTTTTTAATTGCGTGTGTGCGTCACAATGGTCATATAGTGATATTTGTAACGTGAAAAAAACCAAATATCTGCAGTGCTTTTAAACATTTAAGCAATTTTTGTGCTTTCTTAGAAAAAGTTAAAAGTTATTTTAAAATGTATTTAAAATTTTTAATATTATATTTTTATTTAAAATATAATAATAATAATTGAAATTGTATATGACAAGAGTTTAGGTCTAAAATAGCTCCAAAACAGTTTTCGGTATTAAGTAATCTTGTGTAAATACAAAAATAAAACAAATAGTATTTGAATTTCGTAACGACGTTCAAACGTCATTTCATGACACACGACACTACCAATATTTACAGAAGCGCAAGAGGGCGCTTCACTTTAAAATGTAAGATTAGGTCGTAATAAACTGATTGCACATACGATCCATGGGGTCGTTTTTTCGAGGAGGACAGGCTGATAAAAAGAGGACTGTTTTTCAATTGCTTGTGTAGGACTGTTAATGCTAAATTGCTCTCCACAACAGTGCTTACAAAGTTTGAAGAACTGGTAATTCCTTTGTAATGTTTATGTAAAACGGTGCACTTTATTTTACAGTCCTATTTCCATATGCTTAGTATGTACGGTTTGGTGTATGTACCTACTAGTTAACTCCCTGGGGTTGATGGTCGCGTAAATACTACATATTTACCATCTATATACATTAGTAAGTACAGTAAAGTATGTTACAGTTAGTTACCATGTATGTGCACTACCTCTAAGTAACCACACTTGTCTGTATGTACAATCTAATTAGCATGCATGTATGACTTTTAAGTACAGCCATGTTTCTTATTTGTTATGGACATACACTTCAGGTAAGTACCTTGTGTTACCACGCATTTGCCTGTAGGTGCAATATATTTACCATGTATGTACCAGGGAATTACATGTACTATAAAATAAAGTGCTACCGGTTAATGCCTTAAAAGGCTGGTATGGGAAAATCACTTGTATGCCACACTGAATTTAAAATTTCATGATTTTTGGCCATGCTTGTAATGTTTTGTTCCAAAGATGTTAAAGATGTTCCAAATAACAATATTTTTTTTTAAATAAAGCAAACAGAGATAGATCCAAAAGGTTATCACAAACCTTTTTTAAGGATAATGAAGGAACCAAACTAAGGGACTTAAATACACAAATATAATTAAACTAAATGCATACAGCTGTGTTTGTTAAAGGGGTCATCGGATGCCCATTTTCCACAAGTTGATATGATTCTTTAGGGTCTTAATAAAAAGTCTCTAATATACTTTGGTTAAAAATTCTCAATGGTTTTGTAAAACAACACCCTTTTTACCTCGTCAAAATGAGCTCTGCAAAAATCATCTCATTCTAAGGGGTTGTTCCTTTAAATACAAATGAGCTCTGCTCGCCCCGCCCCTCTCTTCTCTTTGTGGAAAGATGCTATTGTTTACGTTAGCCGCATGTAGCCGCTAAACTTCCTAACTATAAGGAAAGGCGATTGCAAAGATTCATAAAAAAACCCCTTATACTCACTTCTGCTGTAAGTGAAGCTGGATCATGAATGATTTGCGCGAACATAGACGGATATATGTAGATCGGGAGGCGCATTCCATTCACAAACAAAGGTAATCTACTGCGTCTTCAGCGGCTCAGATGTCGGGAGTAAATGACGACCACTATGTTCATTATTACATCCAGCAACACAACACCTCAATCGCTCAATCGGAGATATTCTTGTCTAATTTACATCCCTGCTCCAGCATGGAAACGAAGAGGGCGGACTGTGACAGCTGATTCGAGGTAAATCGCTCATGTCAATCAACTATCGTGGGAGCGGCCTCTGCGGGTGTGACGCAACAACGACAGGCATCTGAGAATGGCTCGATTTGAAAAAGGGGATATTATTTTTACAGATTAATTAAAAACCGCTGCATGGATTTTTATCATTATAGGGTAGATTTGTACATACACTGCCAACACACATTAATGTTCAAACAGCATGAAAAAGTGAACTTAGCATCCGATGACCCCTTTAAATAAAACTTCATGCCAACAGATAGTGGGACGGAAACGGAAGAAAAACAACCTAAAAGTCCAGATTTTGGTGGAGCAGTGATGCAGATGTGTGTACCATCTAGTGCCCTAATGCAGTTGGGAAATTGCCACCAATTTTCAAAGGACAGTGCTATTTTCTTTCACATTCCCTCTGTTGGCTTTTAGATGGCTTTTAGCCAGACTGTGCATCGAGTTTCCTGTTGCCAAATAAAAAAAAAAAACCTTAAGTTGCTGAATAATGCATTTGTGTTTGTTTCACAGATTATGAAACACTGAAGTCAAAAAGGAAAAATCTGTGAGACACTTTTGTGAGAATCTCAAGCAGACCATGTCCACCCAGTTGTTCAGAAGCAACTATACAAAAGGAACGGAAGTACTATCCATATATGCCTTTCTTTTTGCCATATATTTAGCCAAGAATTTTAAGATTCTTTCTTCTTAAACTACAGTGTTTTTTTATATGTTGGTGTAAACAATGCTTGTATAAATCTGTTTGCTTTCCTTAGGTCTAGAAGCAAAACCTAAACAATAAAGGAACCAAACTAAGGGACTTAAATAAACACTTATAATTAAACTAAATGCATACAGCTGTGTTTGTTAAATGAAACTTCATGCCAACAGATAGTGGGAAGGAGACAGAAGAAAAACAACCTAAAAGTCCAGATTTTGGTGGAGCGGTGATGCAGATGTGTGTACCATCTAGTGCCCTAATGCAGTTGGGAAATTGCCACCAATTTTCAAAGGACAGTGCTATTTTCTTTCACATTCCCTCTGTTGGCTTTTAGATGTACTGCCAACATTTGCTTTTCAATGGCCCTCCATGTCTCTTTGATACTGGTGAACACTGTCTGGACTCCAAGGTGGTAGCAGTACGCCAGACTGTGCATCGAGTTTCCTGTTGCCAAATAAAAAAAAAAAACCTTAAGTTGCTGAATAATGCATTTGTGTTTGTTTCACAGATTATGAAACACTGAAGTCAAAAAGGAAAAATCTGTGAGACACTTTTGTGAGAATCTCAAGCAGACCATGTCCACCCAGTTGTTCTGAAGCAACTATACAAAAGGAACGGAAGTACTATCCATATATGCCTTTCTTTTTGCCATATATTTAGCCAAGAATTTTAAGATTCTTTCTTCTTAAACTACAGTGTTTTTTTATATGTTGGTGTAAACAATGCTTGTATAAATCTGTTTGCTTTCCTTAGATCTAGAAGCAAAACCTAAACAATAAAGGAACCAAACTAAGGGACTTAAATAAACACTTATAATTAAACTAAATGCATACAGCTGTGTTTGTTAAATGAAACTTCATGCCAACAGATAGTGGGAAGGAAACAGAAGAAAAACAACCTAAAAGTCCATGAAAATTAGACAGAACGTAACTGTTACAATAATGTTCAGAAGTTATCTGTAAATACACATTGTGTATATGTTATATTATATTATATTATATTATACTTTATATAAACAATGTAATGAAGGAAAATGACAACATAGGGTGCTACTGAATCATCTTGAAATTTTTTGTAAGAATGTTGTTTCTAGCTCTTACGGTTGAAAAGTTATTATTGTTATTAGCAAAGTTGCATTTATGTTTACGCTAATACATTTCAACCATTGGTTGCACTAAAATAAGTGAGTTAGAGCCTCCAAATTTGCTGTGTTTAATGTTAAGACTTCCCTTTATCTGTGCGTCAAATTTCATAACTTTCCCCTAAGTGGCTGCCATTAAATAAACACATAAACACATTAAAAACTAAACACATGTTTGAATGAATCAATCTAAAATGAACAAAATGCATTTAGAAAGTAGATATGGTGAATTTCTATATCATACTGACTTTTAATGTTGTTGATAAAAATGGAATACGTTTTCTTCTTTCTTTTTTTTTTTTTGTATTTTTATGTCAAAATCATACTAAATCTATGTAATAAACATATTGGTTCAAAAGTAATTTAAAAGCATTCAGCAAGTAGTCCAAATACATTACCTATCAGTTACTAACCAGCACCACACAGATCACACACAGAGTATCTCTGGTGGAAGACAATGTCCAGATCTAGAACCTTCAGATGAAGCAGCTCATCTTTGTCTCTGTAAATTAGTTGCCTTTGTAAAGGGTTTATAAAAGTGTTTATCAATGACTAATAACTCATTTAAATGCATTCAAAATCATTGATAAGCAGTTATAAATGCACAAATAGACTGATTTTAACGCAATACTTGCCAAAAAGTGAGCCATATTAAATTAAAATGCTTAAAGACTGAAAGGTGTTGTATTTGGGGTTTTCTATCTCATGACTCAAGTCACTTTTCTTACTGTATTTATTTATTTATTTATTTATTTATTATCTTACCTATGATACTCTGGCAAAAATCATGATGCCTATGCACAGCAATGAACTAACACTGATATCTTTTATCATTAATAAATGGTTCAAAGGTGTCCACTTTACATTAAGGTGCACTTTCACAGGTTACTAATGTTTATAGCTCTTTAATACACGGTGTGTCCCTGTGTCCAGACAATCTATTGAAATGCACATCTATAATGTTGGGTCCGAGTCGAGTCCAAGTCTTTAACCAATCGAGTCCGAGACGAGCCCGAGTCCAAAATGGGCCAAGTCGGACTCAAGTCCGAGTCCCAAAAGGCCGAGTCCGAGTCGAGTCCGAGTCCAAGGAAACACTACTGTTTGTCAGTATCTTAACATTGTTTTAACCCAGGGGTGCCCAAACTCGGTCCTGGAGGGCTGGTGTCCTACAGAGTTTAGCTCCAGCCCCAATCAGACACACCTGAACCAGCGAATCAAGCTCTCACTAGGCATGTTTAAAAAATAATAATAATTTTAATACAGCAAAAACTAATTAACTAATGTAAGTAAAACATTCTCAAGCTTACTGAAGACAAGTAAACACTCCAAGTAAGTAAAAGTATTAATAAATATATTAAGATATTTTCCGAGTCTGAGTCAAGTCCGAGTAAAAATGCATCCGAGTCCGTGACAAGTCCGTGTCGCCTAAAAATTGTACTCGAGACCGGATTTGAGTCCGAGTACCCCAACTTTACACATCTCTCATAGCATGTAAACACTGTCAGTGTCAATGCAGCTTCTCTAGTTAGCAACTGTTATCCGACCCTGTTCGTGGAGACACATCAACAGCACATATCTTTAACATCTTCCTGAACTGACCTATCAGTTTTTTTGTTCATTTATACAGTGCCGCCCACTAATATTGGCACCCTTGGCAAATATAAGGTAGCTGTGAAAAAAATTCTGCATTGTTTATCCTTTTGATCTTTCA
Organism: Labeo rohita; assembly: GCF_022985175.1. Taxonomy (NCBI): domain Eukaryota; kingdom Metazoa; phylum Chordata; class Actinopteri; order Cypriniformes; family Cyprinidae; genus Labeo; species Labeo rohita. The sequence goes on along the minus strand of NW_026127298.1, from coordinate 2,867 downwards.
TTCAAAAAAAAAAAGTATGAAATTCTATTCTTACATTGAAGTAAAACAATGGAAAGTGGGAGAAAAATCTCATAATGAAATAAATGTTTTATCTCTTTTTCATGTAGCCACAGTTATTGGCACCCAATTATTGCAACCTCTTTTTCCCAAGATAACAGTTCTGAATTTTCTCCTATAATGCCTGATGAGTTTAAAGAACACCTGACAAGAGATCAGAGAACATTCCTTCATCCAAATTCTCTCCAGATCCTTCAGAATACCAGCTCCATGTTGGTGCTGCTTCTATTCAGTTCACCCCACTCATTTTCTACAGGTTTCAGGTAAAAGAACTGGGACAGCCATGGCAGAAGCTTCATTTTGTGCTCAGTGACACATTGTTGTGTTGATTTTGATGTTTGTTTTGGATCTTTGTCTTCATGGAAGATCCAAACATGGTCCATTACAAGATTTCTTACAGAGGCAGTCAGGTATAGAATTTGTATCTGTTGGTATTTGATGAAATCCATGATGCCATGTATCTAAACAAGACATCCAGGACCTCCAGCAGAAAAATAGACCCACTACATTAAACATCCAGCAGTATATTTAACTGTGGGCATACTTTGTATCTGTTACCACGGCGGCCTCTGTGGCTCCCTCTAACCGCCGTCAGCGGGAACCATCCCCGGACTTTTAGTTTGACATTTCCCATCCGCCCTGTACCTGGGACCCCCACTTCCGGTTCCGGGTCTACCGGGTCACTTCCTGCCTTCCGCCATTTATACCCCGTCTTCGCGGGCTAACCCCCGCGAAGTTTTGCATAGTTATCTATCAATTCCGAGCGTTTTCCCTGTATTGTTATTCTGTTGCCGACTGGACTGTTTATTCACTCTGCTCTGATCGCCGCCTGCCTTTAGACTTGTTTGCCTGGACTATCGTTTATCGCTCTGGATTATCTCTGTTGTTCTCGTTTGCTGTTGTTGACCCCCGCCTGCCTGACTACGCTAATAAACGCATCGCAAATGGATCCTACGCCTCCGACTCCGTCTGTGAGCATGTTACCGAAAACTTCGCCGCCATCGGATCCAGCGATCGTACACCCGGCCGCGTCGGATGCGTCCTCACAGGCCCCAGCACCCTCGGTGTTGCAGATTGCATCGGAGCTCTCCGCCCAGGCTTCGACGCTCGCGATGCATCGTCAACAACTGGATCGCCTTACAGACCTCACGGGACAATTGGTGAGTGCACTGCAGGGTTTTCAACTCACTCCTCCGTCTGCCGCTCTTCCCGCGACGGCGCCATCACCGGGGGTTCCGCCGGCCGCAGCTAGCCCACGGCTAGCTTTCCCCGAAAAGTTTGACGGCACTGCAGCAAAGTGTAAGGGGTTCTTGCTGCAGTGTTTGTTGTTTGTCAATCAGCAGCCGCACCTCTACCCGACCGATGAGGGGAAAATTTCATTCGTTTGCTCACTCCTCACCGGGAAAGCGTTGGATTGGGCCACCGCGGTCTGGCGTTTAGATCGCCCCACTTTTCCCTCTTTCGCCGCCTTTCTACAAGAGTTCAAGGGGGTGTTCCAGCCAAGCTCCGAGAGCAGTGAGGCGGGAGAGGAGATCATGGCGCTTCGTCAGGGCCGGCGGCCCGCGGCGGATTATGCTTTAACTTTCCGAACGCTCGCGGCGCAAAGTGGCTGGAACGACGGACCACTCAAATTACACTATCGGAGGGGACTGAACCCCGACCTCCAATTAGAGCTGGCCTGCCGGGATGAGGATCTTACATTGAACCAGTACATAGACCTTTCCATTCGGGTGGACAATGTTATGCGGGCTCGGAGGACCAGCCGTTTAACCCCTTCCTCGCCACTGTCGGCAGTTCCCCTTGAGGCACCAGCGGAGCCCATGCGACTTGGAGCGACTAAATTATCACTGGAGGAACGAGAGAGGAGACTTCGGAGCCGCCTCTGCCTGTACTGTGGTCAGGCCGGACACATCAGGGCCAACTGTCCCACTCGTCCACCACGACAATCCTCCTCGGTGAGTTACGACAGTTCATCTACCAACTGCTGTACTATACCAGTCGTTCTAAAGTTTGGTGATGTTGTCATACCTACCACCGCATTAATTGATTCCGGCGCTGCTGGTAATTTCATCGATGCTACTTTTGTTGAACACAACCACTTACCCACTCTCTCCTGTTCCCCACATGTTACAGTGGCCGCCCTCGACGGGCGACCACTAGGAACCGGACAGATCAACCTCACCACAGACGACCTCATTCTCCACATCAACCCCTCACACCAGGAGACCATCCGCTTCTTCCTAATCGAATCCACTCAGTCACCCATCATCCTGGGATACCCCTGGCTAGACCAGCATGGACCATCCATCGCCTGGACCGACCGCATCATCACCTGCTGGTCTCCACGTTGTTACCGTCATTGTCAAGTTAAACCAGTACAAACACCCGGCGCTCTCGACCGCTCTCACTCCATACCCCTCGAGTACCAGGACCTGCTGGAGGCTTTTAGCCGCACCAAGGCTACCCAGCTACCTCCACACCGACCGGGGGATTGTGCGATCGATCTCATCCCAGGTGCCGTTCCCCCCAAGGGTCGGATCTTTCCCCTGTCACAGCCCGAATCAGAAGCCATGCACAATTACATCCAGGAGGAGTTAGCGAAGGGCTTCATCACACCTTCGACCTCACCAGCCTCAGCGGGTTTCTTCTTTGTCAAGAAGAAGGACGGTGGCCTCCGTCCTTGCATCGACTATCGTGGCCTTAACGAGGTAACCATCAAGTATCGTTACCCCCTTCCTCTCGTCCCATCGGCTCTGGAACAGCTGCGCTCGGCCAAGATCTTCACTAAGTTGGACTTACGCTCAGCCTAT
>NW_026127297.1:0-25610 GCF_022985175.1 Labeo rohita | reverse complement strand
AAGGTTGTTAGATTAATCCTTATCGATTAAAAATTTACTGAGCTTATCATTGTGTGGTGAAATGAGGCCAGAGGCATGTCAGCAAACATGACCTTAGGTCAGCCGCTACAACTGTGTCCCAATCCACAGTTTGCTTGTAAAAAAAAACAACATTTGGAACTACTCAATTACAGTAGCAGTTGTGGTGCTCAAACATTTTCAGTGGGTACTCCTAATTTTTTGCTGGTGCTCCTAACTTTTTGAAGTCAAAAAAGTAAAAAAGTTCATTTTGAGCCCTGTATGGTGCAGGCAGAGCTGGGTAGATTGCTTACAAATTGTAGTCCATTATCGTTTACAGATTACACTATGAAAACTGTAATCAGCAACATAATCTAGGTTACTCATTTTAGGTAATGTATTTAGGTAATGAGCAGTTCAAGATTTCTCCCACACTTAAATGAGTAGGGAAGCCCCGCCCACGACTGGTGACGATCTGCCCTATAGACCAATTTGGAGTAGACGTCACAGTTTCATCTCTTGCAGCTCATAGTGGCGCATAGTGGCTGCAGTTAAAACAATGGTAACAAGTGGAGGTAAACGGGTAAAATCCATGAAATAAGAGAAAAAACTATTTTTGTGTCTTTTGATGTCAAAAAGCAAATTGCAAATATTTTTATAGAATACTGTCGTCAAAGACACCACTTGAAGTTAAACGCATATATTCAAACATACATACTATGGATGAAACCTGTTATGATTACTCTACTTTTAAAGCATAAATGTGATTTAAACAATCTACATAATAATCACATATGCTGTTCATAAGGGACGTATTGTATTAGCCCTACAGTTACAGCATGAAATATTATTTACATATTATTAACATTTTTACATAACATTTATTATTTTATCTCACAATTCTGAGTTTTTTTCTCACAAATGCAAGTTTGTATCTTCTAATTTGGACTTTATAACTTTAACTAGGGCGGAAGAGAGCCAGAGTGGCTCGGACAAAGAGGAACAGAACCTCACAGAGCAGCGCGGACCAGCCCAAGGCATTACAAAGGTGTTGTCAGGAAGACCTAAGCCATACTGCAGTAGAGTGAATCTTGACTCCCAGGAGAGGGCAGATCAGAGGACTCGAATAAGAAGAAATTGCATCACCATCTGTGGACGTGCGTGACAGTGCTCGCACTGGACACACACTAAGCTTCACTGGCCGGAGAGGCAGAGACCTGACGTACGATGGGTTGTGGCAAGGAGGGAGCACTAGGCACGTACCCCAGAATGGGGTAGCAGAAAAAGCTTGGCCACCAGGCACAAGACAGAGAGAGAAAGGGCCACAGAAGGGCCCGAAGTTGCTAACTCTTAGTGAAGAGATGGACAGAAGGAAGACAACTAGTGTCGAGAAGTTTCATGAGGACAGAGCCTCTAGCCACGGCCGGTCCCCCTAGGGACACTATATCGTAACGGACAGGCACTGCGGAGGAAACATGCAAGGGGAGGGTATCTTCCCAACTATAGCCACCACATTCTTAAAGGTGGAGTGGGTCAAACCTATGGCAACCTATTTTGCCAGAACTTCAGCACTGAACCAACTGGGCATTGGACTGAGTCGAACTGGTGATAGCCACACCAAAAAGTGAAAGGTCACTTTCAAAAAGTGCAGTTTCCTCGCTGAGGGAGCTCTAGGAGAAGAAAACGGTTTTCACATCCTCAGCTGGGAAACCAAAGGCTATGAACTCCCTGAAGCAGAGCGATGGGGGGAAGAATGTACAGAAGAAACCTCGCTGAGGTCTGTACAAAAAGCAACCAGTCCAGAAGGAGCTGGGTGAGTCAGAAAGGCCAGAGGGGATAGTCCGAAATCTCCTGAGTCGCAACAAGTCCACTTAAGACTGGCCAGACTTCCTCAAAAGAGTGCCACCACATAAGGTGGAGTTTCGCCCCGGACGCCTGACAGGCTGACTGTTCCCTGGTTGGGACGCCAAGCGGAGTGGAGGCTTCAGCAGAATGACTCTCTAAAACGAGAGGAAGCCTAACTACACTCAGCCTTGATAGGGGAACTCTTAAGAGTGGAGGTCTCAGCATACTGACCCTCTGAGCGAGAGGAGACCTAAATACACTCAACGCCAGAGGCACTTCGAGAGGCTTCAGAGAAGAGGCCTACAGATATATTACTGCCACAAGACAGAGCTCTGAAGAGTGGAGGCTTCAGCAAGATAACTCTCTTAGCGAGAGGAAGCCCCAACACCCAACCCTATTAGCGCCCAGTTGGCCTTATTGGCTCTCTTGACTACAGTGAGGAAGGCTCAGCGTACAGTCACAACCCCTATTCTTTCATGTAGGCAAGAACAGCATCTCAATGCTGGACCACCAATCGCTCTGATCGAGCTAACAACAACAGCAATGTTGCATAGAATATGAAAAGAGTGGGGTGAGAGTGCAAGGCCAAGGGGAAAAACCCAAGTAATACACTTTGCCCCCAAAGCGTACTATAGGGACTTCCTACATTGAAGAAGGAAACTATTTCTCGGTAAACCTTCTGTAAAGCCCAGACCACAGAGAGTGGGCTACCACAGCAGGGGAGATAGCACTGTCAAGGCAAAGCTCAGGGCAACCACTACTTCCTCAAAACAACCACACAAACTTCCTCAAAACGAGTGCCACCCTTTCGGGTGGAGTCTCCCCCAGGCTTTGACAAGTCGCCTGCTCATCCTTCTTTGGGACAGTGAAGTAACGGCTGTAGAACCGAACTTCCATCAATAGGAGGGACCACCTGGATGACCTCCTATCTCAGGGACTGTACTTCTTGTTCCATAACCAGAGCCTGCTCAGGAGCCTCCAAGTGGAAGTGACTCTGTAAAATGGAAGCAGGAAATGCAAACTGGATTCTGTAGCCTCCTCTCCAGTGTGCAGGACCCATTGGAGACACGTTAGGCAGATACTGCCAGATGGTCTACTAAGGGAATCAGTCTCTCAAGACTGACCTCTGGTGTACTAGAGCGGCTAGCTCGGTGCCCTGAAACGGATGCCCAGCAAGGAACAGCCGATCTAGCTGCTCTAGAGACCTCCTTAGAGGTGGCGAGCCTCCCAGCACCGCTACTTTCCGGGCGAATGCTGCGAGATGCGCTCGCTGGAGACCGCTGTGCCCTGAAGCACCGAGGTGGCAGGGTTAACAGATTGATCTCCCGAGGGCACTGAGGAGAGACGGGCACCGAAAGATGAGGTGTATACCGCTCTTCCCCAGAGGGGCCTGCCCTCGGACGTCCTAAACGGCACGTGTCCAGAACGCATTAGATCCGGGAAAAGAGTTTGAGAGAATGAAACACGGCCAGCATCTCCACGCACAGATGTACCACATGAGATGGCGGCCACTCCACGGACCATGGGCTGAGCGGCCACTCATGACCGTTCACCAACCGGTGAGGGAGGCATCTGCAGTTAGCAATAAGCGACGACAATGAGTCCCCAACACCGAGCCCTGAGAACGTAACCAAGGCTTTTCCACATGTTTAAGGCATGTAGGCAGCGCCGCGTGACCTTGATCATGGAAAGTGGGTTTCCCCTCAAGAAATACCCCTTGGTTCTGAGTCACCACTGCAGGGATCTCATGTACAGCAAGTCAAGAGGTACTCCATTGGACGCAGCTGCCATCAGACCCAACAGCTTCATGAACTGTTTGACAGTGAGTGATCAGCCTACTCTCACTCTCTTGACTGCAGTGAGGATCGACTCGATCGAGCAGGAAAGACGTGCCTGCATCGTGGTCGAATCCCACACCACACCCAGATAAGTGGTTCTCTATAATGGAGAAAGCACACTTTCCCCGGCGTTCAGTCGCAACCCCAATTCTTTCATATGGGCGAGGACAACACATCGATGCCGAGCCATCAGCCACTCAGAATGAGCTAATAATCAACAAAAGTCAATATAGTTTAGTATGTAGATGCTCTGGAGTCACAGCTGAGCCAGAGCAGCATCTACACACTTAGTGAAAGTATGGGGTGAGAGTGACGTAAATGGCCGCTCTACAGAAGCTGCTCCCGCCCAGCAGCCTATGTCACTGTGCCCACACATCAACCTCCTCGGAGGAAGAGAGGTGTAGCACCATGCCCTCAAATGGGGGAAGAAAACGCAAGCGTGCTTCCGAATCAAGAGAGCACAGTAAATAAATGTAATTCCTCAGAATTAAATGGGCACATTATGAATCAACACAGACCGCCCCTCAAGAGCGGACTGTGCATGCTTAGCTCCCGAACAAACCACACATAAATTGCGTGAATCCCCTCCCCCGCAAGGGTAGGGAGAAATGGGCGATCTAATATGCAGTCTGTTCACGAGCAAACAGCCTCAATCTCCTCGGAACAAGACAGCTGCAGCAGCACAAGCTCTCACTCAAAGCGGGAAGAACCGCAGCGCGGGCTTCCGAGTCCCGAGAGAAAGTCTCGGGAAGCTGACGAGGGAGCGTGCGCAGCGAGAGTGCGGGCTGTAATTTTGTACTGTATCCATGTAATTCTCTAGCCATAAAGGCTATCTCTCCAGGGTTTCCTGCAACCATGATGTGCGCACATCCCGAATGTTTACAAACCTAAAATTGGTCTATTGGCATAGGTCCCACTCTGATTGAACCACACACAGTCCACCGTGTTTATATCATCGCTTGAGCAGCTAGTGATATAATGTCTACGTAAACATTATAGCTGTTCTGTTGTTGGCTGTTACAATGAACATAAGACTCTTCAAAAACTCCTCTGAGCCACTGAGGGCGCAGTGGATTCATTTTAATTTATGACAGGAATGTGTCCAAGAATAGCTAAATTTGTTTAATGTTATGCAGATCATCACAAGATTGATTTGCAAACGAGGGTCATTAAAACGCAGAACTTTATATTCAGTACCTCACTTTATATTTTGCGCATGTTTGCAAATCACCTTTATGAATGTGCATGTTAGCATGTTGTATTTTACAATCTGTTCATAAACGCATCTTTATTGCTTCTTAAAAATAAAAAAATAACAACATAGCTCTGGTCTCTATAAATACAGTCAGAAACAAGGGTAGCTTTAGCCAGATTAGACATGCTAGATACTAACAAGCAAGGCGATTTGCAAACATCCACAAAATTATAAAGTGTGGTACTTACATGTTCTAGATATGAAGTTGGATCACAAATTTATCCAATTTTAGAGAAATCTATTCGCGGGAGACACACAATGATTATAAGTAATCCAGATTATAGTGTTGGGTTCGAGTCCACCTAAGTCGAGTCCGAGTCGAGTCCGAGTCCAAGGAAACACTAATGTTTGTCGGAATCTTAACATTGTTTTAACCCAGGGGTGCCAAAACTCGGTCCTGGAGGGCCGGCGTCCTACAGAGTTTAGCTCCAGCACCAATTACACACACCTGAACCAGCTAATCAAGCTCTTACTAGGCATACTAGAAACCCCCTGGCAGGTGTGTTGAGGCAAGTTGGAGCTAAACCAAGGACCAGGACTGAGTTTGGGCACACCTGTTTTTAACTTTTACAACTAGAAAAACGCAATGTCAGTTGAAATGTAAAGAAAAGCAAACCTCTAGTGGATCTTGCCATTTTGATTTTTGATTTCACAGCATCTCATAATTAGTGTCCATGCTCTGCTTAGCAAACTTAAAGTCATGGAACAGAAGTTATGGCTGACTTATATCTTGTGACATATTTCAGAGTGAAACAAGTTTTAGAATGTGATAAATTATAGGGCGGGACTTGACTTTATTCACTGATATAGTAAATGTATAAATTCAAGGGTGGGGGTAAAAGAGTAGGTATCTTGGTGAATGGGACCTTAAGAGCAGAAAATGCACCTCTTTTATTTCTGATTGTGACTGTGTGTGTTTTGGGTTTTATGACTTTTTTTCTTGGATGAAAATGAGGCTGTGAGGGATAAACCTAGTCTTTACAATGACACACACTGTGTATAAAGCGTATACTTTCCATAAGTCACAGCAAACTCACACCTGATTTATTTTTGAATGCATTTATAGTTACAATAATTACAATAAATTACATTATATAAAGAAAAATTGATGATGTGCCATTGAATTATTAGAAAATCATGCACATCCAAGGTGGTTTTGGACCCATTAAAACTATTGCTGCAAAGATGTTAAAAAAAATATTTTTCTTTGAAGCTAGAAACTGCCACCATGTTTAAAAAATAATAATAATTTCAATACAGAAAAAACTAATCAACTAATGTAAGTAAAACATTCTTAAGCTTACTGAAGGCAAGTAAACACTCCAAGTAGGCCTATTACATAAAAACAAAAGGATAAATAATATATTAATCAAAAATATAAATGAAATCATATTTTTAAAAAATAGAATCTTTTCAAAAATAGATTTTTTTTAGGTAGGTCTATCTAAAGGCTATCACAGAAATAGACTACAGACATTTCTTTAAGTAATAAATGTTAAAATAAAACAATGCAAAATTTTCACTGTATACATTAAACATGATTCTTACTAAAGTTAATAAGTGATTCAGTCAGGAAAAGGGAGTGATTTTCTCATTTTCTTTTGTTGTTTGATTAATATTTATGACGCGGTCGGCGGCTGCAGGTTTACGCTGCTGTCGCTTTAAGATCTGACGCACAGATCAAATATTTTGACGCATCAGTATTTCTCCCAGCTGTTCAGGTTTACTTAAGACAAAACCGAATTTTATTTACATGAATAGTCTCTAAGACGAGCATGTGTGTAGCAATAACAGACCCTTTTAGAAGCGAAAGACAACTCGGCATTTGCACACTGACTGAGAGGCGCGTTCTGTGAGCGCGCTTTGACTGTGTGCGCACATAAACCCGTCGGCTTTCAAGTAGCCTACTGGACAAGACTTAAAACAAATGCAAATACTGAATATCACTTTCGTGATAATGTATCTACTGTTTGTAATTGTAATGCATTGAGAAACTACATTTCCGTCAACTGTCTCTGGAATCGGATGGACTCGGCATATTTTCCGAGTCCGAAAGGCTCGAGTCCGAGTCAAGTCCGAGTAAAAATGCATCCGAGTCCGTGACAAGTCCGAGTCGCCTAAAAATTGAACTCGAGACCGGACTCGAGTCCGAGTACCCCAACTCTACCAGATTACATGTAATCAGTTCCTACCCGGCTGTAGGTGCAGGCGTGAATGTTTTTGTGAACAGCAGATGTAAATGCTTCTATATTCTTGGTATTTTGTTTTCCTTGGTGTTGTATTTTATTTTCTTGTGTAATTCCAAATTGTATTCATGAATTATTATTATTATTATTATTGTTATTACTATTATTATTATTACTATTATTATTATTATTATTCATTGTTACGGTTGCATAACAAGAAATAAAGTGTTAAGTGTTTCTGTACACCAGCACCCACCTTTGTCCTTTAATTAGGATATTAAGAAATATCTTTATTGTCTTATTGCATGCCTACATATTGTTCCAGTTAGTAGTTCATACATCAGTACATTGCCAGTAAAAGGCACCTGAAGGCCACAATAATTATCTATATAAATTTTGTTCTGATCTTGATATATTTTTTTATCATCTAGCCCTATCCCAGAACTTCCTTAATGTCAAGTCCTGATTAAGCATAGCAGGTAATTTCTGAGAAAAACTGTCTTCAAGGTATTTATTTTAACTATGCAGAGAGTTTCTCTCTTTGTTCCTGTATAAGCAGGAAACAAGGTACAATATGTATATAAATCAAAGCTAAAGAGATGTTTGTTTTATGACTGTGCCACTTACCTGATTTGGAGATCCTTTAGGTTGTTTGCTGCTTTCAGCAACATTTTCATGCCTTAATGAAATATGGATCTCTTGTCCTTCTATGAGGATGACATGATCCAGTCGTTCCAGTACTCTTTCCTGGGCTTTACATACAAATGCTTCTTGATTAGTATAAAGTGCTGTCATTATAAATCAATCAATATTGTATTTATTTTAACAAGGTTAATGAGATAAAAAGATAAAAGCATGGCATTGATTATAATTGCAAAAAAATATAAAAATTAAAAATTAATAAATAATAATGATAATAACAAATTAATAAATGAATAATAAAAAAATGCAATAAAAATGCTTACCTTCTTTGTCCATAAAACTGATCATGTAAGTGTTGTCACCCACTTTGCTGATCTCACATTCTCCCCCTCCAGACCTTCTCCTGATTTTAAAATACTTTTGCATTTGCCTTAGTTGTGCATTAGAAAGATTCTCTGCCTCAAAAACACAACATGCTTGTAGTTCTCCATCTTTAATCTGTTGCTTTACTGAGCTTTGAGATCAATATATTGTTGCTCTGAGATGCTTTCACTTTTGCTTTGGCTCATATTACAGGCTGTTGTTTCCATGACCACTCCTCCAGATTCCTCTTGATGCTTATTTATTTATTTTTTTATTTATTTTATCTTTTTATTTACCAGATAACATTCCCAGGAGATACAACAGAATTAGTTTCTAAAAGAACAATGTGTGACTCAGATTGATGCAAAGCAATAAAATACAGACACAACCAAAATACAAAACACAATAAGTTAACATAAACATCTTTTTTAAAAAAATAAAGAAATAAATAAAAATTATTAAATAAATTCAAATAAAAATGTTAAACTTGCAAAATTACAACTTCAAAGAATAAGCAGGAGGTAACCCTTATATTGAAATCATTTTTTTTTTCCATCTGTAAGGTTGTTTTAGCAGCTTTCTTATTAAATGATGAGCAGAAAGATTCATAAAATAGTTTCAGATCAATACAAAAAAATCCTAAAATTGGGCATACAATCAACACATTTACATTTACTTTACATTTATGAAGATGAAACAGGCCACAAAGAGTTAACAGTTTTAACAATTCATTCAGCTCTTTTGATCCTGAATCCCAAGTCAAAAACAATACATTAATTATTTCAAAACTAAAAAGTTTGTTGTAAGCAGAGATAACAAACCAAGACATTTCTTTCCAAAAATCCTTTGCATAATCACATTCAAAAAATAAGTGTGATATTGTTTATAAATTAGAGTTACAGAATTGTGAAAAGAGGTCCAACTTAAATTTTGAGAGTAAAGAATTACAGGAATAGTACATATGAAGAATTTTATAGTAAAGTTCTTTAATCTTTTTAAGTAACAGAAACTTATTAATACCGGTCCATATTTTAATAGTGGAAAGAAAAGGCAATTGTGGCAGAAGGCAAGCTTACAGGCATCTAGAGCTTGCTTATGAAAATTAGCAAGCTTAACTGGGAGTTTAGTGCAATTAGAATCACAAGCTAACAAAAAATATAAACCTTCACATTTTCAAAGATCAATTTAGGAATGTAAAACCATAACAAATTAGGGTCAGCATTTAGGCAACGTTTAATCCAACCAATTTTGAAAACTTGATTGAAAGTAGTAAAGTTCAAAGCATTCACACCTACCTCCAAAGTATTTCTAATCAGTATCTTCCTTTTGACATATTCAGTTTATTTTTCCACAAAAAGTTAAAGAGTCAATAGACAAACATGTTTTTCGGTCAACATATAAAGGCAAAGCTGGGTAAACAATCCTAGAAATACTTTCCGCCTTAGATATCAAAACAGAACCATAAATGGTTAAGTTTCTTTGTAACCAACAACTGAAGATACACTTTGATTTTAATATCCATTGGGAAAAATTCTCTACAATTCTATCAGTCTGAGATTTACTTAGGGCTGGACGATATGGCAAAAATTTATATCACGATATATTTCTTAATTTCGGTCGATACGATATAATTCCGATATCGATACGGACAATATTAAAAAGCCTCAGGAAAAAACTGCCGAGGACACACACAATGGATGTCTGTACCTAGAAATGTCTGCAAACTGAATTTGCAAAGTTTATAATACCTCCAGGCTCCTCCTATTAAAATTATATAATTTTTTTTTTAATAAAAACAGTACAAAAAAAATAAGGTTCACATTTTATTTATATTTAGCCTTTACAAACAAGAAATGTGAAATAAACTATCAAATAAATAAAACTCTCAGACTCAGCTTATTATCAATAATATATTTCCGTTTAAACTAGAACAGGCTGAATATTCATATAAATTGAAACAACAAACAAACTGCTTCAGCCAGGATAAAGAAACAGAAATAATACAATAAAATAAATAAAGAGTGAGCAACAACAAAAACACATTGCTCTGGCCGGAACATTGTTGAGTGTTGATTAGGGATGCTCATTTTTAACCGGTTAACCGTTAACCGACAGAAAGAATTTTGACCGATTAATACAATCAGTTAAACGGTTTAAAAGGTCTTTTTTTTCAGTAATTCAGTAATCAAAATATTTTAAAACGTTTTCTGGATGGTTAAAATAAAATGAAATTGCATTTTTGAGAGAAAAAAGATAAATCGCGTAGGCCTATAACGTTAAGTCGCATGTTATTATTACATTCAGAAAGACCTGTGTCGACGCGAAATATTTACAAACACTATAAACATAGGCTAGGCTATTTTAGTTCCCCTCACTCCACAAAAAATCCTTTCAATTCAACAGTATTTAGAAAAGAACAAGAATGAAAAATATAAGAAGCTCGGCGACAAGCCAAAACCAAACCATTTAGGCTAAAGCGAAACTGAAACTAACGTTGGGTCTCTCATACGACACAAATCCAAATGTCTCCGTATTCAAGATGTATTTGAATGCTAAAATATTATTTATTATGTAAACCTGGTTTTGTACTTCTCGCATTAAAATAGCCACATAAAAAAATGTTTGGCATAATGTCACGTCAGAACGTTGATAACGATTAAGCAGTGTGATTTATTTATTTTCCTGGCCTAAGCATTGCCTATTGCTAAATTTAGTTTTATTTAAAACTTTCTAAAAGTGTTGGCTAGTTACTATACTGTGTTTTTTATTTGTAAAAATATACATACGTAAAGAGCTAGAGCACAAAAATCGTCCCCATGTGGGAGCAGCAAAGAATACGCTTTATCCCGGGACATTAGAGGCAAACTTTAAAAAATGGTAATTACTTTTTTTTTTTTAAAGGTTCAATAATCTAAATAAATCGTTCACCAGAAATGCTAATTGTGTCACTGTTTGTGCTTGCTGATATTTGACATTTTTTAAATTATGGGCATTTGTATGTTTGGCCAAGCAAACAGACTTTTATTTTGATATTGCCAAGAATCCAGCGCTTGTGCGCAGACAGACATATTCATGTCATATTTACTGCGTCCTGTAAAATTAGTGATGCTTGGTTTTTACTTGAGAATATATGACTCCCAAACCTAATAAGTTGTTTGTTTTAGATTTTTTTTTTTCATATCAAGTTTTAAATATTTTTTATTTTTTTTTAAAACTGATTCATTTTCAAATTATCTCTCATATTTTAGTAAGTACTTTAAAAAGTATATATATAATGTATGTATCATACTCAGAGGTTGCGCTCTTTAACATTGTCTGTCATTTTGACGGACAGGGTCGTAAAAATTCCCTTACAATCTATTATTATCCGTCATTACAATTTTAATATTTTAATTAGAACAACACAGTAATTGCTTTTATTTTTGTTTACATTTTTATTTTTAATCATGAACCTACGAGACGACAGCACAGGGTTTAAAAACAACAAAATGCGCTAAGGCTGGGTAAACAACAACAACAAAAATCGTTTTCTCGATTTTTACAGATTCTCATTTTAATGAATCAAAATCGATTCTTAAATCACAATCGATCTTTCGGTCTATGCTTTTTTTTATTTGATGAATTAACAGTACATAGTGTCTCTTCCTTCCATGAAATAGCAGTAGGCTAGGTTTTGTGTTGTGTTGATATAAAACAAAGTCTCAGATTTCAAATTCTGTCAATTTCATTAGGAAATTCAAGCAATAAATACCGTTTTGGCGCTCTTTAATGTGGCGTGATGGATCGCTGTAGCTTCTGTGTACTCGTCTGTGCGTACCAAAAGCATAGGAAAACACCCGCTAGTTTCGTTTTTGTTCTGGATTCCGCGCTCTGCTGCTACACTGGAGTGCACTCGCCACCAACTGGACAGGAGTGGGAATTACAGCTACAACTTTACAACAGATCACCCTCAGTGTAATCTGTTAAAATGACGGACGGTGTTGTGCCCAATTCTGACCTTTTACTACCCGCCTAGTATTGGTATATTTAGGGTTAGGTGTGGGGGAGGGGTTAGGATTAGGCAATCAGGTAGCAATTTGAAGGAGAGGGGGTAATAATTTGGCGGGGGTCAAACAACGGCCTTCAGATTTTTCCGACCTCTGATCATACTATTATTTACTCAATTTAGTGTTGTTCCAAGTTTGTTTACTGTTATACGTGTGTGTGGTAAACATTGCTAGGTTCATAGTGACTATAACTGAAAGGTCAAAAAATGACAAAAACAAATTAAAGTTCATATGACTCATTCACAGTCTTCTTAAGTCATGCAATAACCGTGGGAGGACCAACCCTTACATTAGCTTGTTGTTCACTGATGCTCCCTAAAATGTCAGGTTTTGAACAGTAAGTCATGATTGAATTGTAATTTCTGGGTGAACATCAACTTAATTTCATTGGATGAACTTCCTCTTTATAGTTAATTATAGCATAGCAATGGATCATCTTCTGATTGACTCATTAGTTGTTCAGTTTGCAGACTAATCCATTAATTGATACTGATAACCCTCTTTGTACTTTTCCCAGCCACCTACTATGGTCATGGGACATACTTTGCTCTAAATGCCAGCTAATCTGTCAGCTTCATCTATGTGGTTCCTGCATGCAGCAGACAGGAATCAGTTCATGTTTGTGGCTTGTGTGTTTACAGGTTACCACACTCAGGATGAGGAAGACATGAAGGTGCCACTCTGTTCGTGTGGCACCTGAACCACCTCTATGACAGTGTGTAATTTTGCCATTGATCAAAAGTTGGTTAGTGTCTGAATGTTGTCAGATTGATGTGAAGTTGAGATTCTGACACTCACCTGATACAGTCAGTTGAACTTTATCACTTGTGTGTAAGTATCATGATCCTTGTGTTTCTCTTCCAGTACAACTATACCTGTAATTAGCATGGGATGGCCTGGATGAGTGTGAGATTTCCCAGCCTGAAATTTTGTCCCAGTCCTTCCCTGGAGTACACGTGACCGTGAATTCAAAAGTAAAAGCAAAATGCAATGATTTGAATACATGGCTCCCTGATGCCTACAAAATATTTACAAAATAATTACCCAACTATGTAATCGCGAGAGAACATAAAATCATTCGGGGGTTTTTAGGAAGTAACACAGTTGACACTGACATACACAAAATAGTTGATTTAATATAGATGCATGAGCAAAATATTTTTAAAAACGCCATAATTTAATGATTATTTTGGACAAATATGTATAAGAAATATATACAGAAACATGTATTTTAGAGCTAATCTGAAGGGTTTCCATTTCTGGAAATAATCTTAAAAGTTTACATTTACCAAATCGGACAGCACAAAAACATTATTCCATTATAGGATATGCCATTTTTGCAAAATAAAAGATGGGCATCTGTTGGATTTTTGTATTAAAGGGGTCATCGGATGCAAAGTTCACTTTTACATGCTGTTTGAACATTACTGTGTGTTGGCAGTGTGTGTACACATCTACCCTACAATGAAAAAAAAATCCTCCCAGTGGTTTTTAATTAATCAGTAAAAATAATTTCCTCTTTTTCAAATCAAGCCATTCTCAGCATCTTGTCTGTGTGACATCACACCAATGAAGGCCGCTCCTACCATAGATTGATTGACACAGTCGTCTTACCTTAGACCCATCCTAACAAACTGTAACAGTCCGATCGCCATTGTTTCAGTGCCAGAGTAGGGACATATTCAAGCTATTGTCTCTAAGCGACTGAGATGTTTTGTTGTTGGATGTAATAATGAACATAGTGGTCGTCATTTACTCCCGACATCTGAGCAGCTGAAGATGCAGGTTTGCCAAAATTGCCAGCAGAGCAGAGCTCATTAGCATTTAAAGCATCATCCAACATAATGGACTGATTTCTGCAGAGCTGATTTTGACAATGTAAATAGGGTGCTTTTCCACTGTCATTGAGAAATTTTAACCAAAGTATGTTATAAACCCCTTTAAATGAATTAGAAATGTCCACTGATATAAAAGTGATCATTGCTTGAAGTGAAAAGTTAGTAAAATTGATAACAGAGTCCATGAACATGACATGTACCCCTAATTATAGAATGACTCCTATATACACTCAGGTATAGAGATCTATCGGCATCTCCGTGTGGCTCTGTTTGGTATTGCAGTTTGACTTGTAGTTATTTAAATAGGTTTAAAAATGCTCTAAACAAATGTAACTGTTACAATCACCAGCTGGAGTGCCCTTGACCACACTCATTGCGAAATCATTGCAGACATTACCGAATGATACTTTTCCTTGTCTTTTGGAGTAGTCTTTCCTTGCTCTTTCCTTGACTGTGTTTTTGATCCTGGACTATGTTCTTGTGTTTTGTGAACGTTTGCTGCCTGCCCTGACCATTGCTTGTTTTTGGATTTACCACTTTGTCTTGCCCTGGATACTGTTGTCTGCTGGTGTTTGACCCTGCCTGTTTTGACTTTGCTCTGTGTGAAAGCCTGCAGTTGGATCTCCTACTCCACTGCAATGTTCATCCATAACATTAACATTATTTCTACAGTTTTTGCTTCAAGAAACTGCGTTACCAGTTTTGCAATGTGACTGGGACATTGTCTCGCATGAAAATTGCAGGCTGATTGCGAGAGGGAAGGAGGTGCATGTTGTTGAGGGAGGTTCTGATAAACATTTGCATTTACGCTGCATTCCCCTCACTGGTGAGAGGCTTGGTCACTGCGGCTTGGTTAATCTGACTTCTCTTAAACATATTGAGAACTGAGCCGTTAAACCAATTCCCCTTTGAGAGTCTTGCATTATCCTGTCCTCTTGTGCATTTGTCTTACGTGCATGACCAGCCTTTTTTATGGAACTTGAATGTATTGGTGTCATTGTAAAGCTGCAATATTCTAGAAATTACAGATTTGGAATTACCCAGCTTCTTTTTCAATGGCTAAAAGGCTGCAGGGTTTCAGTCACCTTAGAGCCGTCTGCTCAAATACGCTAGTTGTGTGCTTATGGCAGACTGTTTTGACAAATACTCACATTACTTTGGATTTATAATATTCTCAAAAATCAATAGCATTAAAATAACTATACTGGCATGAAAAAAAATAACAGCAATAACCTGCACAAGCACTCCGTAAACTTGTTTAAGATTTTTAATTCACTTCCCCAACACTGCATATCAGTGATGTATTTTAAGATTTATTTAGAGATATTATCCACAGTTTGTTGAAGATTCATAAAAAATATCAACAAGTTAAAAATAGCAAAAATTCAAAAGACTCCACAAGAGTTGGTCTGAATATATAAAGTACAAAAATATTTTCAGAAAACAATAATAAAGATAATCATTTGACAATTAGCCTCAACATATTAAAAACAGAAAAACAGAGGGGGGAAAAAATCAACAGATGACGTAAAAGGAAGCTGCAGGTTTTTACTTCTCTATAACAGCATACTGATCAATTTCATCATTCTGAACTGTAAAACACAAAATGGAATAAGTGATATTTTAATTATGATCAGGATAAAGCCATAGAAGACCAGATAAGGAAGAGAGAGATCTCACCATGGGCTCTGTAGCATTTGACTCCCAGTATGATGGTCACTAGCAGATATAGAGAAGCTGCCAGTAGAAAACTGACCAGTTTGAAGACTGAAAGAATTGGCAATTGACCGTCTGAACCTGAAAAAAAAAAGAACACAACTGAACAATTTCATGATAATCAAAACTTAGATTTTCTTACCCGTGATAAAATTAATGTAATGTAATTAATGTATTTTAAAATGAATCAATTTATTGCACATAAAATTTTAGAGTTTTATTGGCTCTTGCTGTTTTGTAAAAGTATAAAAATGTAAAAAAATATATATATATATTTTGCCATTGATCAAAAGTAGATTTGTGTCTGAATGTAGTCATATTGATGTGAAGTTGAGATTCTCACACTCACCTGATACGGACAGTGTAACTTTATCACTGATGTGTGAGTATCTTGATCCTTGCGTCTCGTTTCCAGTACAGCTGTAATGACCTGTGTGAGATTCATGAACAGAACTGATTCTGTATACCTGTGATTGACTGACATGAATCACTGAATCATCTTTTTTCCAGCTGTAGTTCCAGCTGCTGACGTCTGTTTCCTGTATGTCACATGTGAGAGTGACTGTCTGTCCTTTGAACACACGTCCATCAGGATGAACACGCACTACAGGCTTGGGTCTCTCTGTGAAAAATGTAATTTAACAGACAGCACTCTTATACTGTTGATAGATGCTGTTCATTTTCATAATTGTATAGTAAACTGAAAATCAGATTGGCCTGTAAAATTAGCTCTTACCTCTTACTGCCAGCACAAGTGCTTGGCTGACTGTTGTCTTTCCTATTTCAGCACATGCATATTTTCCTCCATCAGAGACGTTCACATCTCTCAGTGTTTGTGTTTCAAAACCAGCTGTTCTATCAATGTCTTTGTACCAGATAATCTTCTGTCCAGTCGACAGTCCTACATCACAGCTCAGAGTAACTGTGTCTCCAGTGAACACTGAACTCTGGGGCTTTACAGTTATTTTGGGTTTGGCTGTAAATATTTCACGATACAATCTTGAGTTAAATCTTCAGTCAGTAATTGTATTTCACTACTTATAACTTTTCTTTATCCTTCACCTTCAGGCATTATGAATATGTGATTCTTAATAAGTTCATTTAACTTAGTAGGTTCATATAAATATAAAATTTTCATAATCAAGGTGCATGAGGATACAAATCACAAGCTCCAAAATCTTTTTAATCAGTTTATTTACAAATGCTCAAAGTAGACATTCTCTAATGCCATTTAATCTAATAAAAGTTGGTAGGAATTAGAAGAGATTGAAATCACATTGTTTATTGAAGCTTGCTTAGATTCATCTGATCTACTACTGCGAGTCTAGACACTGTAAACACTTCCTGCAGTTACACTGTTAACTGTGTGAAGAAATGAAGAAATATATAGAAATCACCTTGAGTTTGTCCAGGGTGGATGTCTGAAATCAGCACTAAAAAGAAACAAATCACATTTATTTATAAATGTTGTTTTAGAACTATCTGAATATCTATCAAAACATTATTTTGAAATTCCACATTGATTTTCATACTTGGATACCAAGTGTTAACAGTTTAAACTGATTATGAGATGAAAACCTAAATTAAAACTCATTACTAGTTTGCTTAAAATTGTGTATATGTTTCTGTGAGACATAGCAAATTGTTTCTGATAAAAGCACTGAGCACTTCTGCTTATAAGTAAGCAGTATATAATGCAGCAGTAATGAAATAACTGATTCTGTTTATAGCAAAGCAGAAATTGCTCAACTCTATTGGCCCTATCATGCACCCGGCGCAATGCAACGCCAGGCAAAACGCAAGTATTTTTTGGTACCGCAGTTATCATTTTCACGTCCAGCGCCACGTTGTTTACATAGCAAATGCACTTGCACCCATCGGTTTGCCAATGGGCGTGCTGGTGTGAAAACGAGTTGTGTTCAGGCACTATCACACAGGTTATCGGCCGTTTGTATTCCATTATTTGATACGCTGACTTTTTTTTCCTTGTTAGACTTGCAAAAGTGGATTCGGACACACCCTAAATGCACCTGCATCAAGCATTTCAAGACCATATGATTAGATCATTGAAATAGGACCCTATGATTCTCTTTTCCTTCAGAGCTCTCTGGGTAGTGGTTAATAACAAATGGAAAGTTTGAGGTAACAGAGGAAGGGTGAAGAAAACATTTATGCATTTGTATGCTGTCATAATACAAATTAAGTCAATAATAAGTCAGTGGCCTGGTTTCACAGACAGGGCTTAGACTAAACCAGGATTAGGCCATATAGTTCAATTAGGACATTTAAGTAATTTTTAGAAACATGCTTTAGAAAAAACATTACTGGTAAGCATCTTGAGATGCTAACAGCTCAGACTTACATTTTAGATGGGACCAAGCCTTAGCCTCGTCTGTGAAGCCGGGGTATAAGTCATAAGTCAGTAAGTCAGACTGAATGCAGATCTTATTTTATGTGTCATCAGTTCTTATTATGGGAAATGGCATCATTGTGGTCAGTTACGCTGTTAGACATTTCTGTAATTTCTACAGTTATTAACTGTATATCACCCAGTATAATACTGCACATTCCCTTTGCAGTAAATAACTGTAATAACCATTGCATTATGGGAATTTTCTGTGTCGTCAGACCCCAAACACAGAGACTTACTGTATTTTTTAAAATTGCAGTATACTACTGTATTTGCTGTAACGTTCTCATTGGCGGCGTTCTATTGAGGTCGTTTTATTTTCCTCATTTATTATATTTGGATTGACAAGATTTGCCCTACACAGTGTCTACAACGCCGCAACAGCTTGGGACGGACCACACTGGATGTGTTGCATCGCTTTTAATGACTGGAAAATCCGTTTGTCTTTCATGTCAGACATAGCGCGAGCGCTTGAAGTACATCTGTAAGTCAGAAATATACCGGGGCATTACTGTACTGTAAGCATCCACTGTAGATTGTATATTTCATGAGTTCTATATTGTCTTCTTTTGTCGAGTCGCGCTGCGCCGCGCTACTCGTGTCCGAGGAAGACGCTGAAGCAGCGGGCAGAGTCGCGGCGTTTGCCCGGGGATGAACCCGCGAGAGCGGAGGAGTTCCGGACAACATCCGCGCTGTGTGTCGATGCAATTTACGAGAGATTAAGACCAGCAAGTAAGGTAAAAATATATATACGTTTGTCTGAGTGTTTGTCAGATTTTTGCACACCAGTTTAACATAGCAATATTTAACGTTACCCGTCAACATGTCGTTTCAAACGGTTTTTGTCAGCTTATTTAATTAAGTTACTGAATTAAAATAATTTCAACAAGCAACACTTATCCTATATTAACATTAGGTTAACTAATGAGAAATTTTGTTCAGGTGTTAGTATAATGTTGGCCAGTAGCCTATTATGTTAGCTAGGTTAGACAAGTTATATAGCTAACTGTTAGCTGTATTTCTAGTTTTAGAATTAGTTTGTTATAATTATTAATGGAATTTAAGATTTACTGCATTTTGTTGTGTTTGTGTTTTAAAGGCAACTGCAGTGAAGCATCAAGAAAGACATGAGCATGCCAACCACACTGAGACTGACAGTTCATGGTAAGAGAACAACTATGGTTTTGAGAAGTTTGTGTATTCTTTGTGGGGTTTGCCTTTTAAAAGTGTACCCTTTCTTCTACTTGTTTCAGTACAGTACAGTAGTATACTGTTGAATCTGATCTTTTTAATAGTATTTGGCTGTAAAACAGCTACAGTTTGCAACTGTAAATTAAATACGGTTTGCTACTGTAAATTCTAATTACAGTAACTTACTGGCAACAGTGTTGCCAGTAAGTTACTGTAAAAACCCTTTGAAATGTCTAACAGTGTACATTGCTGGTCAGAGTTTGCGTTACTGTAGGACCTCAAGTCTCACAGTATTATCTATGGTGAAATAATATGCTGATCTATTTACCAATTCAAGGACTTTCCAGAACAACAAAACTTGACATCAAAATGAACAGTCTGAGCATTGAGTCCCACAAATAAACTGTTGGTGTTCTACACATAGATCTAAGAACTACTGAAGTAACTGTGACCAAAAAAACAAACAAAACAGGGTTTCAGAACATGCTTGTCCGACTGAAGCCATGAACCATTGCAAACCTTAAACCGAGTAAAGAATCATAGTAATAATCAATACACTGGTCTCAATCATCTACAGCACATCAGAGAGTATTTCATCTTCACACACAGATAGCATGAGCTAATAACACAGATAACATGAAAAAGGTGAGCTTAAATATACTACAAATGAACCTTGATTCACTATATCGTTATACAACATGCAAAAATAGTGCATAAATGAGAAAATGATACTCACGGAGTATTAGAGGAAGCAGACTGAGCTCCATACTGATCTATTTATGACACACTGTCAAACACACAGGCTGTGCAATAGACATTTCTTGTGCAAACACATAAAGAAAAAAGAGAACTTGGAAATATTTAATACAAATAGATATTTGATTAAATTTAACTAAACTATGATAGAATGGAAAGAATGTGCTGAAAAATATCAAACGATATTGTAAAATGTTCTAATTGAAAGACACACATACAATAGAAGAATAGTGGTCATCTCTGGCTTGCTAAAAACATGTAGATGATGCTTTAAAGGGGTCATCGGATGCAAAACTCGCTTTTACATGTAGTTTGAACATAAATGTGTGTTGGCTATGTGTGTACACAGTCACCCTATTATGATAAAAATCCACCCAGTGGTATTTTTGTCATCTTTATAAGTAATGTCCCCTTTTTCAAATCAAACCATTCTAAGCTTCTTGTCAGTGTGACGTCACACCAACAGAGGCCTCTCTCGTTGATTGACATGACGTTTTACTTTAGACCTGCCCTGACTGAGCTGTGAACAGTCTGACTCCGACGGCCATTGTGTCTACTCCGGTGCAGGAGAAGACAAGAATGTCTCCGATTGAGCGATTGAGGTGTTCTGTTGTTGGATGTAATAATGACCATAGCATCATCATTTTACTCCTGACATCTGAGCCGCTGAAGATGCAGAAGATTAATGTTACTTTAGTTTTTGAAAGAAATGCACCTGGCGATCTACATAAATGCGAATCATTCGTGGTGCCGCTTCACCTATACAGCAGAAGTGACTATAAGGGTTTTTATGCATCTTTGCAAATCGCCTTTCTAAATTTTCTAAAGTTTCATAGCTAAACGCAGCAAAAGTAAACAGACCAGCTCGTCACCCCACAAAAGAGAGAGGGGCGGGGTGAGCAGAGCTCATTAGCATTTAAAGGAACATGCAAGATGATGACATCATTGAATCCAATGATGAACTGCCTTTACCTGAAAATTGAGTGTTTACTGCTGCCGTTTTGCATTATTGATGCACTATTTCCTATTTAATACTGTACAGCCGCTTTGTCACAATTATGTATTGTTAAAAGCGGTATAGAAATAATGGTGACTTGACTTGACTTGACTTGAATTGACTTGAATCTCATAAAATGACAACTCAACCTAATATGTTGTCAATAGTTGTTGTCGATCTTTGTATTACGATTATTAATTAACAAAATAAAGTAGTCAGAAAACAAATAAAATGTTATATAAAATTACATTTCTAATGTTCATTTGCTAAGAGTATGATGTTATAATATGAGTAATAATTTACCTACACAGTAAGTGTCGTGAACAAAACCTTACACTTCATTAAGCTTAAGCTTTTTAATATCTTAAAAAAGAAAACACCACCTACATCTGCTCCATGATAATAACCTGAATGTCATGTCATATACAGGAATTGTTTGGTAAATTCCATACCTATGAAATCTGTTTTATGGATACTTAAATACTGGTTAAAAAGGTTAATTATTGACTTATTTCATGAAGATCATCTAAGATTCATAAAATCTTTTAATTTCACAAAAGTTTCTTTACAGTTTAAAAAAAAAAATTCTTATAAAAAACTATTCACTGAAAGGTTCTCTGGGAGACCAGGTATGGTTCTTTTATGGTCTGACTACGAAAACCGTAGTAAAATAATGAAGAGCTGGTTCTTAGAAGGAAATAACTAGCAAATGATCACCATGTCTCACCAATGCTCATCAAGAAAGGTTCAAACAGTTGTATCATATCATCGTCATTATGAGGGATTTTCTTTATGAGGTCTCGTGTTTTCAGCACTGACTGTCGTGTACCCCATTTTGTCAGTATTAGGCGTGCTAGGTCAACTCTGTCCTTGTCCTCCAATGAGCCCATGGGTATGCTGTATTCGTCATTACACATGTAATATTTCATTTTCTTCAGTTCATCTTGAGTCAGCTTTTCCAAGATCTTAAGAAGGGTGTCTCTCCAGTTGTGTGAGGCTGAGCCTGCTGAAATGTGATCAGATGAGCTGAAATGATATATTTATTCACTGCATTTCAGTCCCTAATAATTCTGTACAAATAAATTGTATAAAAATAAAATACAGTTTTATTTAAATATAAAACTGAATAATGAATGTAGAAACATATCCACATAAAACAAATGGCCGCTAAAAGATAAAGATTGTAGATTTTCTATAGCTAATGAACTTGATTATTTAACTATGAATAACTAATTATTTCGGAGATAATTATTTTTAACTGCCAATTTTACACAAATAGTGTTTAAAGAATAATGTTTCTGTGGAAAGATACTGGCAATTTTCACTTCATTGAGCTCATTCTTTGACTTAAACACATCACATTCGATCTGGTGGCTGCATACAGTCTTGCCACAAAAATGTAAATGTTTCAAAAATTCTGCTGATTGCAGAAATAGTGAAAAAAGGTGGCTTAAGGAATTTCTTCACTACCTGTGCTGAATGAATTGATCAAAATTTAACTGTAAATAAATTATTTTAATACTAACCTTTTGAAGGAAACGCATGTAATGGTATTTCGGTCTGGCTACTTATGGCCATCACTGAGCCATCTTGACCGAGTTCACTACAATACTCTGCATGTACAGTTGCACTCTGATCCTCATGATTTTTCCAGTCTATAGCTTTTTGTTGCAGAATTTGTAACTCTTTTTGCAGTCCGTCAATCTTTGCATCCCTTTCCTTTAACATTTCTTCCAATTCAGCTATTCTTCTGTGTAGAGCAGACTGGTCAAGATCTTGAGTTCTTGAGTATCCTGATTGTAACCTCTCTATCTCCCTTTCTTTTTCTTGAACTATGTTTTCAAGTTTCCTTATCTCTGCATCCTTTGAATCGAGTAGCTTTTTCATCAAGTTTACATTTTTATCCTCTGTCTGAGCAGTAAGTTTAAAACAACTTGCTGAATTCTTCCTGACAATGAGCTTTTCAATTATCTCAATAATCTGGTTGCTGTCATTGTTGCGGATCACAAAATATCTTTCTCCACATTTCTGATTAAAGGTTGAAGCTTCTGACATCTAATATAATCCTCAATGGTATAACCTCCCAGTTTTTCTCCATGTGTGAACAGCACTATGGTATGTTCCCACAGCTGAACAGTAAGCAGACTCTCTAGGGTGCTGATGTTTGACTCTGACAGCACTGAGTTCACTTTAAGAGCCAAGATGACTGCGTGAGGTCCAGAATTGTATAAAGACTGCACACAGTGAACAATTTCACATTTTGTTTTCTCTGATCGACTCAAGTCTCCTCTCCAGCCTGGGGTGCGAGCCAAATGAATCTGTGTTCCTGATACTCTACGAGTCTCCTTCATGTGGACACTTTATAAAATGTCCAGAAGGTGAAAACCTTTTCCTTGAGGATGGCATTAGCAATAGTGTTTTTCCCAGCACCATGACTTCCAATCAGCACAAGTTTAAGTTCCTCAAAAATAGGCTCAATTTCTGAAAAATGTAAATGTTTAGTTAAATAAAAAGAAATTGAAATATATTTTAAAAGTGCACTCAGTAATATTTGTTTATATTACACTGGCCAATATGATATGACTGAATCTATGCTGACACCTATACTGATTTGTAATGCTCATTTCATTATAACAATAATGCTGATCTAAAGAACTTGGAAGTGCATTTATAAGTAATATCTTGATAGTTAATATACAAATACAGTATAAACATATATTTTTATAATTTTTTCATTAGTCTACCATATTTTTACCACATTTTCATATTTATTACAATATACAAATCAAAATAAATTGCAATGAGATTCACAATAAGTCTGGTTGTCATAATTGCTAACACATTACTTATAATAAACAAACAAATACACATTTCTAAAATAACATTTATAATATACATAAATACACAGATGTCCCTGCTCTTACCTTCATCATGTTCTAACAAGGGCTCTTGGTCCTCTTGTGCTAAATCAGAAAAACAATCAGTTATAAAACTTTTAAAAACAAAACTTAAAAAAAAATATAAAAAAAAAAAATCATATACACAATCATATCAAACATTAATAAGAAAATATTCACTGATAATAATTACTTTATTGTTCTAAAGTGGTAAAATCTGTGTATTTATTTATAACACAACTTACATGCACTAGAACCCATTTTTTATGTTTCAGCCAGGGAAAGTCTTAATAGCTTCAGTTTATTACCTTCCTAATGAATAAGTGGACAAAAATAAAGGATTTTAGAAATGACAGAATATTTCTTTAGTCCAACAACCAGTATAAAAACCTAAAGACCCTAAAACAGGGGTGCCAAACTCCAGTCCTGGAGGGCCGCAGCCCTGCAGAGTTTAGATGCAACCCTAATTAAACACACCTGATCCAACTAATCAAGTCCTTCAGGCTTAATTGAAAACTGCATAGTATGTGTGTTGAAGCAAGGTTGGAACAAAACTCTGCAGGGCTTTAGATGCACACCCCTGCCCTAAAATTGAAAAACACAACCTGATTTCCAACTAATCAAGTCCTTCAGGCTAATGTACTACTTACTATGAACAATTCAGTATGTCATACTAAAATGGAGGTGGAAACATCAAGTTTTTGATACCTGTTTTTAAAAGTAGCCTGTTATTATTTGTCCATCAGAAGTGGCAACTGAGAGGATTTTCCAGGAAGGCAGATATGTAAATCAGTACTGATAAAACCAATAAATGACTGCAATAATTGATATCAGAAATCCCTTTGTTGATAATATGTTCCCATATACACAAACTCTTCCAGATATTGAAATAATTTTAATAAATTACTTTAAAAGTTCATCTGTTGTCTTATGACACAAAAAAGTGAAACTGAAAGCTGTTACATGAACATATGGATCTCACATAACAATCAGTTAGTAGGTGAATTAATTAAAACAACAGTTAATTTTATTTAGTTGTTTAATTATAAAACAACTCAAATATTGCATCTGCTTTAGTATATTAAAAGAAAAGAGACCTGCTTGTCAAAATACTACCAAATGTAAAGATAAAGATAAGCAGTCTCATTTTATCAAATCAGTGAATCATGTACAAATCCTATACATTAAATTAAATGCAAAAAAGTGTATATATCAGAATTATATTTATTTACATCAGTTTTCCCTCAAAGTGAATTAGAGCTGCTGTTTAGGCCAAGCATGTGTTCACCTAACAGGAACTATAACACAGATGGAAAAGGAAAAGTTACTCCTTTCATCAGCATATTCCCACATTTCCCCATTTCCTTCTAAGTTATGTGACTCGTCATGTGTCATGTGATTGTGCCCTGATAGACAGACAAGTCTGACCTGGGATGTTATCTTGTTTCACTAGTGCAGTGACAAAACCTGCTACTCTGTTGTTGTGCTACATGACTCACATGCGACAAAATATCTTTCACTGTGTAATGTTCATCCAATCATTGTTTTATTCATATTTCAATATCCTGATGGGATGACTGTATGATCTTCCAGATAGAGTGAAACCCTGTTGAAAAAAACAGTATATGCTGGT
>NW_026127296.1:186037-246303 GCF_022985175.1 Labeo rohita | reverse complement strand
CCGTTCATCGCTGCTTGCAGCTTTAATTTTAAATGATATCCCATCTCTTACAAATGTCGCACATCCTCCACCCTGTTTTCCATCTCTATCAAACCTGACAGACTCATATCCAGGTATAATAAAATCAAGATGGGGTTGAAGCCACGTTTCTTGAATGCAGATAATATCAGGTTGTACTTCACATTCTGCTATAAACTTTTTAAATTCTTGACCATTTGCAATCAAGCTTCTAGCATTCCATTGTAAGAGATGGAATACCATTACAAGATTAAGTAATATTCTGAGATCCTCCATCATTATTAGTACTCAACATGCTATGTATATCTTCAGCTTTTACATCTTTAATGCCTAGAAACTCTTCTGCAGCTTCCACCACAGTCTTGATTCTATCGCTTTTTCCTTCTTGTTGTGTTGCAACATTAATTACTTTACATATAAAAGCTATAAAGCTTTTCTTTTCTACAATCAAGGTGTTCTCCTCAACTCTACATCTATGATTGCATGGCTGCTGTGGAGGTGCTAATCTTCCTGACTGAACTCTGAAATGCTGCATATCTTGTATTGCCATCCAAATTTTCTATTGGCCTGTTTTGTTTATTTCCATAATTATCGACACCCTTTAATGCCTCTGCATATGTTACCTCATTCATAACCTTGTATCTTTGTATTTCTTTAGCTTGTTTCTGAACCACACATCCAGCATATGCAGCACTACGCTCACCTCCACAGTTACAGCATTTTAGCTTAGCATCCTTTGCACTGTTGTACTGTATGTCCCATTCTCTGACATTTGAAACACCTTAACGCTTGTGGAATATATTCCCTCACTTTGTATTTGATCCAACCCATTTGAACTTCATTAGGCATTATCTTTTCAAAAACAAGCATTACAGACAGGCTATCTGATTTAACACCACCTTTATTCATTTGCAGTCTTTTGTCTTCTGTTATATTCCCACCTTGGATCTCTTTCTTCACATCTTCCATAGACATTTAAATAGGTACATTTGAAATCACTCCTCTTAACTTTGCTGCCATTCCTGGCACATGCACTTCAATCTTTCCACCCCTAGACTGCTCATTTTCAGAATCTTCTCCTGTTGTTTCTTGCTTACTGCTGAAATTAGAATTCTTCTGCTATTCAACAATTTAGCATATTTAGTTTTGCCTATTTCCTTCTCAATTGCTTTAGTTACCTGTACTGGATGAAAATGACCTTTATCGTTACTAAGCGTAACAATGACTTTCCATCATCAATCCTGCTGTTTCCACTGTGTTTAGCTCTGATTTTTTTGTTAGTTTGTTTTGGGGTGCTTTCTCCTCCACTACTCACTTCAGACCATGCTTTTTTCGGAATCAGAATCATAATCCATTCCTACACTCACGACACAGTTTGATTACAATCCGCCGTCTCTTCGTCTGCCCGTCCCGCCACCTTGAGCATCAGTCCGTTCCTCACACCACCCGCTCCTGCACTTCTTCCTTTCCCATCACTTCTTCTTCTCTCGGGTTTTATGGCGGATTGGCAAACCAACGTAAAGGTGCATGTCCGCCACCTACTGGTCTGGAGTGTGGAACGCACATGGTTATGGATAACGGCTATAAATTAAAAAATAAATAAATAAATAAATAAAAACCCTTTTACTTATCTAAACTCGACATTCAAATTTTCAAATTCTTTCCATTATTCTTGTCTTCTTTAAGAATGTAAACAATATATCATATATTCTAACCTGCATTGGTCCATCTCTTAAGAGTGTCTTTAAAGATATACTATTATATCCCAACAGTTCCTGGAACATCTGATATCTGTAACGCGGTCAATGATGGAGTCGTAGGCGGAGGATCCATGTGCGACAATCTTTAATAATAGCGAAGTCAAACAGGCGAGGGTCAAACCACAACAAACGGGAGCAGTGCAGATAATCCACAAACAACGATAATCCAGGCAAGGGGTCAAAAGGCAGGCAGCAAGAATCACAAGGAGAAATAAACAGTTCGGTCGGCAACGGGTAAACAAGAATACAAGGGAAAAACGCTCAGAGTTGTTAGTAAGACTAGCCAAAACTTCGCGAGGGAAAGTCCGCGAGGAGAATCTATAAATGGCCGCCAGAGGGAAGTGAACCGGGAGACCCAGAACCGGAAGTAGAGTCCCAGGCACGGGATGATGGGTAATGTAGTTAAAAGTCCGGGGAGGGTTCCCGCTGGCGGCGGGCAGAGGGAGCCACAGAGACCGCATTGGTGACAATATCTCTCCCTCTCAAACGCGACACACATTAAAAGCACATGCTCAACCGTTTCTGGTTTTCCACACTTATCACATTTACCTGTTTCATGTTTTCCGACTCTGTACGAACTATTATTTAATGCTATATGACCTATTCTCAGTCTAGTTAAGATAACCTCCTTTCTTCTATTTCCGTAATGTTCTCTCCTTTTGCCAACACACTCCTGGATCTTAAATAAATGCCTCCCTTTATTTTCATTTTCCCACATTTTTTGCCATTTCTTTACAACTTCAATATATATCAATCTCTTAATTTCAGATTTACTTATTGTTATTTGTAACTGAATTTGTGAGTGTTCCAGGACCTTCTTTGCGAGCTGGTCAACACGTTCGTTCCCTTCTATTCCAACATGGGCCGGAACCCAGAGGAAGTAAACCAATAATCTTAACTGCCTTATCCTATATAAACTCTGTAATATTTCATATGATATGTCCTGCCTATAGTGTCTGAATTTCCACTCTGTAAACTTGTCAGAGCCGCCATTGAATCAGAGCAAATCACAGAAGTATCCGGCTGGATCTTTTCAACCCATTGCAGGGCAGGACATATTGCTAATAATTCAGAGGTATATACGGATACATGATCAGAAGTTCTCTTAGCAATATTAATATTAAATTTTGGTATATACACCGCAGCTGCTGTTCTTCCCGTCCCTGGGTCTTTAGATCCATCAGTATATATCTGCAGAACTGAATAATATGCATGATTAATATACTGTTGAACAGCTGAAACTAATTGGGATGTTCATATTGATACTTTTAATTTCTTTATGGATGTTTAAATCAACAAGTGGCATTGGGAACAACCAGGGGGGTATTGCAGGGATCGCCACCGATGGTGCGATTTCAAACTCATTAAGACCCATTCTCTGTGCTTCCTTCCCTACAATCCAACCAAAGCTTTTAAATTCTTTATACTCACACTCCCAGCATTCTCTTAAAATGTCTACATGGACATCTTGCCATCTTGCCCCCCATTCAACGGCAGCTAAGCATCTTAATATGTTTATTCCTTTCTGACATTCTTCTATCAGCTTCTCAATATGTATTCTGAAATATCCACACTCATCCACACTCCAAGAAATCTGACTACTTTAACTTGTTCTAACTGTTGCCCATACATTTTTATATTCAGGGACGGATTAATTTTCTTATTTGAGAAACATATTACCTGGGTTTTCGCCACAGAAAATCTAAAGCCCCACTTCCTTGCCCAATCCTCAACCTCCATAACAGCTTTTTGCATTTTCTTTTCCACATACAAAACATTTCTCCCCCTAAACCATAACGCTCCATCATCTGCATACAATGATCTGCTTACACCAATGTCAACATTAGCAAAAATTCATTTATCATTAAGTTAAATAGGACTACTTACACTGTCTTGAGGGGTTCCGTTCTCTATTGGAAGAACCCGAGAGTATGCAGAACCCACTCTAACCTGTATCGTTCTTCCGAACAAGAAGTTTAATATCCAGTTATACATTTTACCTTGAATTCCCATACTATCCAACTTCAATAAAAGACCGTCCTTCCACAACATGTCATATGCTTTTTCAATATCGAAAAACACACCTATTACCACTTCCTTTTTAACCTGAGCTTTCCTGATTTCATTTTCCAAACATAGAACTGAATCCATAGTATTCCTTCCCTTACGAAATCCACTCTGATAGGCAGAAAACAGGTTCTTGCTCTCAATAACATACGACAATCTATTCATTACCATATGTTCCAGAAGTTTGCACATATTGGATGTCAAAGATATTGGTCTATAATTGATAGTCTGAGACTGATCTTTTCCTGGTTTCGCAATAGGTATTACAACCCCGTGCTTCCATGCATCAGACAATCTCCCTGTTTCCCAAATCATATTATAGAGTCCTAACATTAGTAATTGCACAGGAAGATGTTACCACCTCCTGGGCATTGCTGTCTGTCGCACCTCCTCCAGTGCCCACGGGTCAGCTGCAGGGTCATCAGCCAGAAACCACCATTCACCAACATTTCGCTCCTTTAATTCTGGAACGTCTCCTGGTGGCGGAGCAGTGACAGGGACGTCTCCCTGTCACCCCCTGCAGCTGATAGCTGTTCTCCCTGCGACTGTTGTCTGGGGTTAGGTGTTCTTCCCCCAACACCTATCTTTCCTCCTCAGCCAGAGCCAAAAGCTACCTTTCTCTGCCTCCTCTGCCAGATCCTTTGTTACCCTCCTTAGCTTCCCTCCGGTCACTCCTGCTTCCCTCAAGAGGCGTATGGTTGACAACCCAAGGAAGCCTCGGCATCCGACCTCCACTGGGTAGCTGGTAGTCTTCCAGCCAGCCTCCCGGCACTCAACAGTGAGCTCTGAGTACTTGGCCTTCTTCCGTTCGAAGGCAGCCTCAATCCCCTCCTCCAATGGTACAGTGAGCTCAATGAGGTGCACCGATCTTGCCTTGGTTGACCACACCACTATGTCTGGCCGGAGAGATGTGATGGTTATCTCCGTGGGGAACCGGAGCTGCCTGTCCAGGTCAACCCTCATGTTCCACTCCTGGTTAGGGGAGAAGAGCCTTGCTGTTTCTCTTGGCCTAGTGCTTCTCCTTACCCCTCCTTCCGACACAAAGATGGTGGGATCTTCTGCTGATAGTGGTTGTTTGCTATCCTGTCGACACTCCTCCAGTACTTCGGCTAGCTTTCTCAGGACCTGGTCGTGGCGCCATCTGTAGCGTCCCTGTGAGAGAGCGATCTTGCAGCCTGACAAGATGTGCTGGAGACTTGCGTTGGGGGCATTGCAGAGTGCGCAGGATTCTTCGCTCCCAAACCACTGGTGGAGGTTCCTAGGGCAGGGAAGCGCATCGTAGGTTGAACGAATGAGGAAGCTAAGTCTTGCCTGTGGGATCTTCCACACGTCTGTCCAACTGATGTTCCGATTCATGATTCCCTCCCAGGTTGTCCAGCTTCCTTGTCGACCCTGCGACACGGCCTTGATTTTGTAGCGATCCTCCTCCATCCTCGTCACCTCTGCTACCACCATCTCCTTCCTCTGCTTGCGATTGGCCTTGGACCAAAAGCGTGGCATCGCTCCCCATCCTAGCCCTGCTCTTCCTGCCTGAACTCTACCCATGATCTCCTGGTGTTGTAGCCGACTAACAGCTTGATCGACCTCAGTTTGGGCATTCCACTTACGGCCCGTAGGAACCTTGGCATTTGTGTTCCTTACTGACTCGTCTGTGGACTCCCTCAGCTCGAGAACCAACCTGGTCTTTTCTTGCATATAGCCCAACTGTATGGACTGAAGTGGCAGCTGCAGCATGTTTTTTCCAAAGAGGCCGGTTTCGGATAGACACCGTGGCAGCCCCAACCACTTTCGGATGAATGAGTTGGCTTTTCCATCCATCTTACTTACGGTTGATGAGGGAATCTCACTCATTTTCAGGGGCCACATTATCCTCCTGTAGAGTATAAACTGGTAGCACCAGACCTTAAATTTCCCAGGGAGTTGGCTTTGGTCGATCCTTGCCAATCCGTCAGAAAGCTGCTTCATGACGGTTTTCCCCATCTGTTTGTCAGATAGATCTGCAGTGTACTGCCTCCCCAGGCTTTTGATGGGTTGCTCTGATAGGAGTGGGATTTTTTCCCCTCCAACGACAAAGATGGTATTGTCATTTCTGACTCCTCTCCTGAGGGACAAGCTCCGAGACTTAGAGGGCTTGATCTTCATTCTTGCCCATGACATCAATTCGTCCATTCTCTTCAGCAGTCTTGATGTACATGCTGCTGTCTGAAGGAGGCTAGTGACATCATCCATGTAACTCCTCAGTGGGGGAAGCCTCTTACCAGTTGGGAGTTTAATCCCCCCAACCATTTGCCTTGCCCCAATGAGGATTATCTCAAAGGCTGCTACGAACAGTATTGGAGAGATGGTACACCCCATCGCAATTCCTACTTCGAGCCGCTGCCACCCGGTGGTGAAATCCTGGAGGGAAAAACACATCTGCAGGTTACTAAAGTACTGTGCTACTAGGTTCTTGACGCAGGTGGGCATGTGGAAGAATTCCGTGGCATAGTTGACCAACTGATGTGGTACTGATCCGTATGCATTGGCAAGGTCAAGCCAGATGACATGCAGATCGGTCTTCTCCCGCTTGGCCTTCTGGATCTGGTCCCAGATCATAGTGGAGTGCTCCACACATCCTGGGAAACCTGGAACTCCTGCCTTCACAGATGACATAAATATCATTACATCAAACTAAATAA
Organism: Labeo rohita; assembly: GCF_022985175.1. Lineage (NCBI taxonomy): Eukaryota > Metazoa > Chordata > Actinopteri > Cypriniformes > Cyprinidae > Labeo > Labeo rohita. The sequence goes on along the minus strand of NW_026127296.1, from coordinate 239,780 downwards.
AAAGATAAACATAAATGAGTAACATTAAAGAGTAAATACTTGGATATGAGTATATGATGAAGCATAAATCAATAAATCATGTATACATAAATATGAAAATCAAGGAAAATATAGCAGCATTGATTATTTGGATACACCACTGATGGTTATGCATCTTTAAAGCTGTTGAATAATCTAGATGAAGCAGCAAATAATAAGAGACTTATTTTGAACTGGGTATTTTTTTCTTTAAGCAAAATGTATGTCAAGTCAAGTCACCTTTATTTATATAGGGCTATTAACAATACAGATTGTGTCAAAGCAGCTTTGCGGTAATAAATAGGAAAATAGTGAGTCAATAATGCAAGAAGTATGTTAGATAATCGTGTAGTTGATTAAAAGTATTTAATAGTCCTCCTTATAGAAACATGGGATCATTTAAAAATGATCAAACTTTTGTATAGCAATTGCCTACTTTCTGCTGTTATATCAAGGTCCTTTTTTAGCTTTTTTTGAAATGAGTTTCTGAAAATGAACTGTTTTTACTTTTATTTCGGAGCTGACTGAAGATAATGAGGAGAATGACGAATTGAGTGAAGCTGATGAGAGAAATCATGTCAAAATGAGTCGCTGTCAAACCGAACACAAAGATTTAAAGAAAAGCAGAGCCAAGAAATCTTTCACCTGCACTCAGTGTGGAAAGAGTTTGAGAAACAAACAAAGTCTTGAGTATCACATGAGAGTTCACACTGGAGAGAAACCGTTCACATGTGATCAGTGCGGGAAGAGATTCTCACAATCAGCACATCTTAAGGTACACATGAACATCCACACTAGAGAGAAACTGTACGCATGTGGTCAATGTGCTAAAACATTTTTGTGGGCTTTAAGCCTGAAGACACACCTGAGAGTTCATGCAAAGGAGAAGCCACATTCATGTCATTTGTGTGGGAAGAGTTTTTTACATCTACAAAGTTTGAAAGTGCATCAGAAAATACATGCCGGTGTGAAAGATTACATGTGTTTTGAGTGTGAAAGGACTTTTACTACAGCTGAAAAATTAAAGCTGCACCAGAGGATTCACACTGGAGAAAAACCGTACAAGTGTTCACACTGCGAGCAGAGATTCAGCCGGTCAGGACATCTGAAAACACACGAGAGGATCCACACTGGAGAGAAACCGCACACATGTGATCAATGCGGGAAGAGTTTTGCACAAAAAAGGACAACTTAAGAGTCACATGAGCATCCACACTGGAGAGAAACCTTATATGTGTTCACAATGCGACAAGGGCTTCAGACTGCCAGAAACCCTGAAAAGACACGAGAGGATCCACACGGGAGAGAAACCGTATCACTGCACTGCATGTGGGAGGTGTTTCAATCGTTTATCTGCTTTACGCAGTCATACAAAGAAAATTCACAGGAAGTAGATCATCTTCAGATCTGATGCTGCATCCAAATGTGACACAATAATGCATCAAGCAATAAAATATCATCTGGATAAATCTGTCATTACAAGCAACATGACAAAGAATCATTATCAAAAGTTTTCACAGTGAATAAAGTGCATCTTCATCTTCAAAACCAGCAGATTCAGATCGACGCAAAGATGGAGTTACTCCCCAAAGAACAATGTCACAACGTTTTATTCTTGTATATGATTTTGCTTCATGCTATAAATTACATTTTTTTATAATAAAGAAACTCTGAAGAAACACACTGAGGTAAATATTCAAAATGTGTAGTTTACTTATAACACAATGTAGTTCAGTAACACACTATTTTGCTGAATAGCACTGTTACACTAGGTGCGTTTCCATTACAGATTTGCACAAAACTTTGGCGATTTTTTTTTTTTTTTTTTTTTAAAGTATTGCGAAATGATAGTGTTTCCATTAACTGATGTTATGCGACTAAAACGTAATTGTTTACTCTACCGATAAATCATGGCATTTTTTGTGGGATTTTGTCTGTATTTAATCAAATATGACCTGTAAATAAACGTTTTCGAATTGCCTGAAAAACCACCTCATGCGAGCGTAAAAACATTTTTTGCGATATATGGGAGTTTTTACACAATTGACGCATTTCCATTAGGCATATTTTCAATTCGCTGTTTCCATTAACCGATGTTATGCGAGTAAAACAGAATTTTTTCCTCTCACGATAAGTCATGGCAATGTATTTTTGTGGGATTTTGGCTATATTTAATCGAATGTGACCTGTAAATGCGAAAACAAAAGTTTCCATTGCTGTTTTGCGAAATACTCCTTTTTCGAATTGCCTGATTTTGATTTTGGTTCAGTAAGCAAGTTAGTCAAGTAGTTCCCCAGATAGCAAACTGACATAGAATCAACGTATTTTTGTGGGATTTTGGCTGTATTTAATCGAATGTGACCTATAAATGTGGAAAAAACGTTTCCATTGCTGTTTTGCGAAATACTCCTTTTTCGAATTGCCTGATTTTGATTTCAGTTTTGCTCATCGGGGTAGTGTTGAACCGACGTCAGGCGCGCCATTCAAAACTAACGTCAAATCGACGCAGTCGGTTCACTTTCACTCAACGTAGAATCGACGTTGATTTTCAGTTGGTTGAAACGACGTTATAGAATCAACACATATTCGACATAAAATCGATCTAATGGGTTGGCTTACCTAACATTGAAACGATGTTACACAATAAATATTTTCTGCTTGTTTCTTACATACTTTATAATAGATAAATTAGCCTGTATATGCAATAATTTATTAAACACACATCAAATTCAGTCATTTATTATTTATACAAAATTCACAAATACATGTTTAGAGCACAATCTGTCTATAAGACTAACATAGAAAATGCATTGACACTCAAATACACACAAAGAAATGACATTATAAACACACAAAGAAAGTAATTTATAGGCTAATAAAGAAGTGTCAAGTTACAAATTAAAAGCTATATTCACTTCAGAATAAAAGATTGCCAATTGTGTTTGAATTTTATGTTTAGTGGGACACAAAAGATGTAAGGCAGACAGCCTCAGTCACCATTCACTATCATTGCTGCTTTTCTGTAAAATGACTGAGACTGTGCCACTCCCCACTGTTGTGTTCCACAAAATAAAGAGGTATTGGTGAAAAGAGGATTTATAAAGAATTCTCACCCTTGAAAACAGAAGACAGAGGTACAGGGGTGTGAACTAATCAGGTCAGGTTTGAAAAGGGTGATACAGACATAACCCACAAAATCAGGCCTAGACAAAGTTCATTTCTAATTGCTTTGTTATACATGTAATATCACTCCATATACACATTTTTGGAGTTTTTTTTTTTAGCATTTGCCTAAAAAATATTATCTTGTGTATATATTCATTTAAAAGGCAGCATTTTATTTAAAATGTACATTTCTAATCTTTATTAATGGAAATAATATGTAAAATATGTCATGTGTTTCTGTCACTTGGTGGAAAACAAATGCTTGAGTGAATGAAAATGAATGAAAATGACCTGAAATGAACACTTTAAATGGCAGCAGTGGAGCTCATTTACCATTTTCACTCTCTAAATGTTTTACGTGTTTTTCATTTAAATGTATAATCATGAGTTTTGATAAATTTGCATCCCTAGATATTTTTGTAGTTGTTTATGTCCCTTTGTTATATTTGCATACCGTACATTTATTGTATGTGGTATTATTATAGCAAAACTGAGCACCTGTGACAGTGGAATTTGTATTTGTAGAGCAAGAATTTGTATAAAGACAGCAAGAAAAGGTTTTAGGAGTTGCAAACTTTTTTTTTTTTTTTTTTTTTTTTTTTTTCACAAACACAACAAAACCTTCTCAAAATATTTTTTGCAGGAGCAAAAATCCTATTCCAAAAAAAACAAATTAAGAAATCCAAACGCCCAGTTATACCAGATTTATGCAGGACTATATTTCATTTTTCCAGAATATTTTGTAATATTAATTTTGTCATATAATGTATTTATTTTTTCCCTGAACTGTGTGTTTATTAAAACTATACATATTTACAGACTTTATTAAGATTTAGCATAGAATCTAGCATTTATCTATTGTATTGTATTCTATTTGATTCTATTCTGTTTGCTCCAATTTATGTAAATATACAAATAAATAAAAACTGTGCTAGTAGAAGTGGGTCAAGGCCACATGTTGTGTTTATCAATGGACAGAGCACAAGTGTGTGAGTGGGATGTCACATACTGATTTGTCATGTGAGAGATCAGTTCTCATTTACAGTCATGGTCACAATGTTTAGCACCCTCAGTAAATATGATCAAAAAAGCCTGTAAAAAAAGAATAAGTATTGTTTAAGATGTCACGAATCTGCCTGGAAGAGGATGTGTGTCTGTATTATCCTAATACAAGGTGAGAAGGATAGTTTGTGTGGCCAAATACTCTCCAAAGATCTCTTGTTATTTATTTCCTGATCATTTATCAAGAAGGGTTAAAGGGTTACTCCACCCTAAAATTAACATTTTGGCATTACCCCCATGCCGTTCCAAACTCGTAAAAGCTTTGTTCGTCTTCGGAACACAATTTAAGATATTTTGAATGAAAACCGGGAGCTTTGTGGCTGTCCCATTGACTGCCAAGTTAATAACACTGTCAAGGCCCAGAAAAGTATGAAAGACGTCGTCAGAATAGTCCATCTGCCATCAAAGGTTCAAACGTAATTTTACAAAGCTACGAGAATACTTTTTGTACACAAAGAAAACTAAAATAACGACTTTATTTGCCACCGTAGCTGCATTTTGGAGAGTATCAACTGGACACAAACAGCGTAAGCCGTTCTGTGTCGGTCGCAACACACGGATGTGTTTTCCACATTTATTTACGGTTTGATTCGAACGAAAACAGCACATCCACGTGACGCAGCTGACACAGAACAGCGTACGCTGTGGCGCTATGGTGATGCAGAGGAGACAAATTGTTGAATAAAGTCGTTATTTTTGTTTTCTTTGAGTACAAAAAGTATTCTCGTAGCTTTGTAAAATGGCAGATGGACTATTTTGACGACGTCTTTAATGCTTTTCTGTGTGGTAGTCAATAGGACAGCCACAAAGCTCCCATCTTAAATTGTGTTCCAAAGACTAAGAAAGCTTTTATGGGTTTGAAATGACATGGGGAAAAGTAAATATTGACAAAATTTTCATTTGGGGGTGGAGTAACCCTTTAACAATGCAGTTTTATTTTAACAGGGCTCATATTTACCAAGGGTGCCAATAATTCTGACTACAACTGTATATGCAAATGTGCAAATTTGTTCATGACTTATTTTTTATTCGAGTGTGTGAGTGTTTTGCCCTTCATTCACTGCAGCAACTCTAGCCTAACTGTGAGCATATAAGTGACTTAATTTGTCAATTGTAGAATAGGATCTGTGCACCTGAGAATTTAAAATGGTATAACTGTTGTGTTGCCTTTGTGAGAAAGAGTACAAACAAAACAAAAAAAAAAAAAATAAATAAATAAACTCCTATAAAACGTATTCTCTGTGGCTTCAGATTTACTGATACGCATATGTGACTATTCCTCACAACTACAAATCCCACTGTCACAGGTGCTCAGTTTTGCTATAATAATACCTTCATAGAACATGTTAGTAGTCAGCATCTATGCAAAAGCAGAGAGATTGGTGTGGTGTACTGTAGGTACATCTGTCCAGGCCAACATCTGCTGTACTGATGTGTTCAACTGGAATCCCAGAAAACCTGCAATAAAAACACTGCAGTTCAAAATCTATCATACATAATTAATATAACACGACTGTCCGTTCATGGAGATCCACCTACTTGCAGAATTGTGATCTAACCCTGATCCAACACAACCGTCTGCAGTTCTCAACGGCTCCTGAACTTTGCAGGAATGTAGATCTCCAGGAACTGGACTGGGCAGCCTGCAATATAAAGTATCACATCTCGTATCTGGTTTTACAAATGATCAATCTGAGTTGAATTTTAGTTTAACTCATTAGAAAATATTTGTGGCATAATACTGGTATTTTGTGAGAAGTCCAGTTTTTTTCATGTGTTTTTCATCCAAGACTAATGATGCAAAATATAAAACCCCCATGCATTTACAAACCTGAGATGGAAAAATACAAGGGTGGAAAACTTGAGTCCATGTTTGTTACATAGGAAAGCCTTTCACTGATGGGCTGTGAAGATTTCTTGACAAGTTCCTCCCTAAAGGTAGATCAATAACACAGAAAGATGTCCAAACTGAATAATAATTGAATGGTAGTAGTATATAACAAATTACAAATATGCAAAACATTGTTCATTTACATCTATTACCAACACTGTAAGAATACGAAGTAGAAAATCTGCAAACTTACCTTTTAGGGCACTGATTACAATATAAGGATAATATTTGGCTGCTTTATAGTTGCCATCATATCAAGTCTTTGTAAGTGCTGGCATCTTCTGAAGACTTTACAAGTGAGGCTGGATCCAAACTGGAACTGGTGTAATCTCTAACAGGAAAGCAAAAGAAGAAAGATTATAGCTGCTGTTCATATTATTTCAGACAAAAGATGATTCATTTCATAACATACAAGTGAAGTGCAAGGTCACAAGATGCTTTTTCATATGTTAAAATGTAATTGATTGCTGTGATCAAAGCTGTGTTTTTTTAGCAACATTACTCCAGTCTTCAGTGACACATGATTATTCAGAAACCATTTTAATATGCTGATTTTGAAAAAAAAAACAAAAAAAAACAAAACAGCTGTGCTGATTTATATTTTTGTTTGAACCTTTTTAATGTGTTAAAGTTCATTTATTTTGATCAGCATTTTTTAAAGAGCAAAATCAGCAAAGATGATCAGTGTAATGATTTCTGTTTCAAATAAATGCTGTTCTTTTGAATTTTCTATTCATCAAAGAATCCTGAAAAAAAGCAGCACAACTGTTTTTAACATTGATAATAATCAGAAATGTTTGTTGAGTGGGAAATTAACAATTTCTGAATGATCATATGACACCGAAGACTGGAGCAATGTGTGTGTGTGTGTGTGCGAGAGAGAGAGAGAGTCACGAATCTGGTCGGTGTCCCGCTGTCCGCTCACCACCAGATCACCACTCTCACCTTATCACTCACTGACTGTTGCATTACACCCCGGACTACATCTCCCAGTATCCATCGCGCTGATTGCATCAGCATCTGTGACCAATCAGCGGTGCTATAAAAGCCCCGGTCCTTCCCCACGCAGGTCACAGATTGTTGTGGTTGTTTTGTTAGTATTTACAAGTTTCCTAGTATTCTAGTTCCGTGTTTACGTTCCTGCCTCACCGTCTCGTTTACGTTTGTCTGCCGCCTACCTTTCGGACTATCGCTCGGATTTTTGGATTATTCTCTTGGATTGCCCCGTTTCGGATACCGTTCGCCCCTGGTTCTACTCACGCCTGCTTCACGGACTCCCACTGTGCTTAGCCTTCGTTGTTCCTGTTTGCTTGTTGTCTACCCTGCCTGCACTGACCATGTACCTGTCTCGTCCCATTAATAAAAGCTTGCATGTGGATCCGCTCGCCTCTCGTCCCTCACTCCTTGTAACAGAGAGAGAGAGAGAGAGAGAGAGAGAGAGAGAGAGCGAGAGAGTGCATTTGCAACACCTAAATCCATTCAGATTTACTGATACGCATGTGTGGCTATTCTTCACAACAAAAAAATTCCACTATCACAGGTGCTCAGTTTTGCTCTAATAATACCTTCCTAGAACATTACTGTAGTCAGCCTCCGTGCAAGTCATCATCTCAGTCATCATCTGTCCAGACCGATATCTGATGTTATGATGTCTTCAACTGGGGACCCCAGAAACCCTGCAGTGATAATACATTTCAAAATCCACCATCACATACCCATTACAGTATCTCATCTATTATGTGGTATTACACAAGTCATCACAATCAATTACAGTATAATTTTAGACAATATTTATAGCATAATACTGCAGAAAAATGTTGACTCACTCAATACCTAACCTGCCATTTTGTGAGTAGATCAGTGACTTTGTCATGCATACTTCTACATATCATTTTCATACAAGATTACCAGTGCAGAATCTAAAACATATGCATTTGTAAACCTTATTTGGATAAATCCAACGGTGGAAATCTTGAATTATTATAGGAAAGCCTTTCAGGGATGTGTTGAATATGTGGCAGAGTGGATAAGTTCCCTCCCCTGTATTTAGAACGACAGCCTATCAGAACGGGGTAGTTGTTATATAAAGGCTGTGATTAGGCTACCTGGGATGCGTTATTGCTTACTCCGCCCCTTTGTGTGTGCGGGTTTCCGCCTAATAGGTAAGTTTTTAGCTGTTTGGCTAATATTGCAGGGGGCTCCTTTTTATCAGTATATTTTATTTATTTATCGTAGCTGGAATATCGGCGTGTTTGCGGCTTCGCGGTGGTGGGCAGATTGTCACGATCCCTCGGTAGGTTAAGTTGGTTAATCGTTTGCGTTGCATTCACACTTGTTATAGCTTGCACGGTTTTTTTTATTCCAGCTGGGTTGATTCCACTCATCCTCCTGTAAACTGCTGAGATTTGTGCTGTGAGCAACTGTATGATTTGTGTGTTTTGGTGACCAATATTTGGTAAGTATAGTTACTTTTTTTTAAATGAATAATGGGTCAGATTAATTTAATTAATGGTTTGTTTTTAGCAGGACGAATAAATTCTTTGGGAGCGCTCCGTCTTTTACCCACGTAGGAGGAGACGTTCTCGCAACGTTCCCTAAAAGTTGTCTAAAGGTGACGAATGTCCCTAACCTTTACAGGACATTGGAGACGTTCCTAAAACGTCCTCTTTTGGTTACGAAAGTGCTGGTACTCAATGTTCGTTATACGACTTTAGGGGCACGTTCCATTTTGGTTATTTTTTGGTCACATAAGAACGTTACAAAGATGACATTTGGGACATTAACAGAACGTTCTCACATGGTCCTCTTTTAGTCATATAATAACGTTCACAATACGACTTTAGGAGGACGTTATTGGTTATTCTGTGGTCACATAACAACATTACAAAGAGGACATTTAGGACGTTAACACACTGAAAAAATGTTTTCATTCATCCAGTTAAAAAAATTAGATTGAAAAAATGTTTTCATTCATCCAATTACAGAAATTTAGGGTAATGGTTCACATCTATATTTTATAACTTGAGCCAATGAAAAATAAATAAATTGCACTAAACAAAATTTCTATGAAAATTATTTTATAAAACCTGGCACGAAAGTATATTTTTCTTGTCAATTAATTTAAATTCTAGTTTTGATCTAAACAAAAAGATATAGATTTAATCAAAACAAAAATTCCCATTTAAGAAATAATTTATTAAAACAATTTATAATTACTACAACTGACTTCCAGTCACAGCCTTAGATGAAATCAACTGAAATAAAAGATGAAATCTCTCAAGATCTCAGCAGAGGAGGATTAAACAACTCCACAAACAGCATCAGCAGCTTCACTCATTACTAACCAGTTTGACTTAACTTCTGTCATATGTCTAAAAAAAGTTTTTATTGAAAACAGAGGTTTAGTGTTGAATGGTTTGTTTGAAGTCACCATTAATGTGGTCATTGTATGCTTTAGTTGTGCTCTTGACCCTTGACTTTTTAATGTTAGCTTTTCTTTGGCTGCTGTAACTCTGTGTTTGCAAAGCACATTTGTTATGGTAAAAAAGCCAAAAGAAAATATGATCAGGTAGTGCTGGCTGGTTATTGACAGTAACATAGTCATGTACTGGCCTGACACGCTGATCTCTCTCAAATCTGAACCTATGAGCATTTGATTGTAAAAATAACTTTACATTGTTGATAAAAGTAATGATTTAATTTGAACATCTGTTCTGTTTAACCACACACAATCATCAAGAATCAGCATATGAAGCTCAATGATGGTGACAATAAACAAAAAGCTTCATGCTGCAGTGCATTCTGGGAACTCCAATCAAAACTCAAGAATGGCTCCCAGAATGCATTGCAACATGAATAAATTATGCACCTGAATTGTCTTAGTATTTTTTTTATGTTTACTATTTGCTTTAATTTTTGCTATTTGTGTTGCAACTTATTAGTAGCTTGTTTTTTATGATGTTCAAAGATCTGTTTATCTGAATATTTTGTTGATTGTCACCATTGTTGAGATTCTTACGCCGATTCTTCATGTCTATGTGTGCCACAAGTCAATGCTTTTGGTGCACAAAACAAATGTTCACATGGTCAAAAGCACAGTCAGTAAACTGATAAGCTACTGTAGTAAACAATGCAACAATCAATGAGTCAAGCCACTATATAAAGGTTTCACCAGCATCAAGAGGCCAATATTACCTGATTGCATTTTATCTTAGCTTGCTCTGCTATCATAATGTGCTTTCTCAACACAGGATTGCAGCAGCAAAAAAAAAAAAAAATAACATATATTTATATGTCAACAACCAAGTGACCAACTAAAGCAAACACTATTCACCAAAATGGTAACCTTCAAATGTAATTCACTAAAACTGTGAAAATAAACCTCTGTTAATTCTCAGTAAGAACTTCTGCATGACAAATAAAGTCAAACTGTTTGTGGAGTTTAATCCTCCTTTGCTGAGATCTTAAGAAATGTAATGTCTTTTATTTCAGTTGATTTCGTCTGTGACTGGATGTCAGTTGCAGTAATTCTAAATAATTTATAATCTTATTTCTTAAATGAGAAATTTTGTTTTGATTAAATCTATATCTTTTTATTTTGATCAAAACTAGAATTTAAATTAATTGACTTTCTTCAACAAGAAAAATATACTTTCATGCCAGGTTTAATAAAACAGTTTTCATAGAAATATTGTTTAGTGCAAATTATTTATTTTTCATTGGCTCAAGTTATAAAACATAGATCCGAACCATTAACGCCCTGAATGTTCTGTGAATGTCCTCTAAATAACATCCCCTAACCCTTTAAAGAACTCCACATCATGACCGTCTCGGAACGTCCTGGGAACGTTACTAGGTGACGTCCTTGACACCAGCTTGGACGTTCTGATAAGGTTTGGGGGACGTCACATTTCCAAATAAAATATGGTCCTCTAAACGTCCCAAGAATGTCATGAATGTTCTGTAAAGGTCTTCCAAATAACGTCCCCCAAACCTTTAAAGAACTCCACATCGTGACCGTTTCAGAACGTTATGGGGACGTCCTTGACACCAGTGGGGACGTTCTGAGGACGTTCTGGGAACGTAAAATTTCTAGCGGGGATATTTATCAATATCTTTCTAGTGCGATCAAAACGTGTTTAAAAAGATTTGAGTTAATTTTCACGCTCCATGTAAGTGACGTCACCGACTAACAGTACAGCCCATACATTTAGGTTAAATAGTTTACTTCCGTTCATCCACTGACAAATTGCCAGCAATATTTACAAAACTATAACAAAAAAACTGTCATCTACACATAATATGTGACTAAAAGCGAAAACTTTATGAAATAAGAGCTAAACTCTACAGTTAGCCTACATCTTATAGTTAGCCTGACGGTTGAGATGCTAACGGACTTTCTCCGAAGACACTAAACCATTTCTATAAAGTAAATATTCAACAGAAACGTGTCTATTACATGTAAGAAAGTGTTAGGAACCGTTGTATGTATTATTTTTGTCTTATTTAGACAAAACTTACCGTAAATCAGTGTGACAGACGGAGACTCGCCGCTTGTCAGTTCAGCTGCTTCCCCGTTTCCATGGTAACTCTCTCTCCGCTGCAGTTTAAATACAACTCGAACGTTCAAAGCGCGCGCCCGTTTATGTAGCGTTTACATAAATACATACATGACGTACAGCGTACAGATGTCAGAATGACAGATAAAATGTCCTGAAACGTGATAACGTATTGTGTAAGTGGATAGTGTAGGCCTAATGTAGGTAATCAAACTGTAAGTGGAATGAGAATATAAAAGCATATTAGCAGAGAATATAAAAATTTTTGAATTCAGTTTATAACAGATTATAATATAATATAATATAATATAATATAATATAATAATAGCTTTAGAAATTGTATTTATTTACTTATTTAGCTACCTAACGAAAAACATACCAGAAATTGTAAACATAGTGTAGAATAAAAGTATGCTATCTATAGCAAAACACATTAAAAACAAACATCACGTACAAAGGGAGTTTTGGCACGGTTGCATACTGTCATGTGTTAATACCTCTCTCTCACCTTTCTTTTGTTTATACCACAGACTGGTTTACACACTGAGCTGTTAGCTCGTGATACATGAATATACGGTATTATTAAATGAGCAAAGACAAATTTATTACTTTTAAGTCCTTATATTGCTCAGACTATCTGTTACTCAGTCACTGAATTGCGTTAATGTTAAAATATCACTGTTATTTTACTGATATTTTTACACAAACAGAAGAGATCCTCGTCCCCAGAGATCACGATGAATGAAGGAGAAAGAAAGATTTATTGATTAAGGGAGTTTGCAAATGATATTGATTTAATACAACAGTTCACTAAAGAAATTAATATTAAGTGACTTGCACTGTGTAAACACTATAGCCTGTTTTTGCTCTATTTCGTCAACAAAAATTGTTTCAAACAGTGTAACAGCTGAGCTGCTGTGCATCTCCATTCAAACACACCGTTGTTTGGTTTATGCATGAATGGCCCTTTTTAAACAAATCTGATTCAATTTCATAAAGACAGTCACTTGCTTCGTTCCTGAATGAATCAGCTGTTCGAACGAATCAATTCAATGAACGATTCAGTGATAAAATCAGTGACTTGCTGCCACCTACTGGCAGTTTTATTTTCATTTTAAAGTATCTTTTCTGTTATTTAAATTATTTAATATTTCTATATTCAAAATGTTATATATAAAACATTTAACTCAACGTGAACGATGAATTTCATTGCATTCGTGTGACCACTGAGCCTCATTAAACCATCTGAAAACACACCTACAAGCCACTTTTGTGTTCTTCTGTGCCACCTCTGTAGTACAGTTTTTTTTTATACTGATTTAATTTGATTGGTAACTTATTCTTATTCTACTTGTTTTCATTTTGTTGTTTAAAAACAAAGCTTCTAAATATTTTTTTTTGAATTTGACAAAAGATGACACTTTTAATAAAGTTAAAAATGCCACTACAAAGGTAAAACAAAATTTCTTGTAAATCAATTTAAGGTGTCAAATATCGTCTCGTAACGGGAAGGCTAATATTCGATCAGAATTTGATTATTAATCAGAAGGTGTTCCTGAAATTTTTGACTGTGCTCCTAATTTTTTTAGAATGTTAAGTATAGGTGAAATGTTAAGCACTGTAAGAGATCTTTTATGACTCTATGCTGGTGTGTGAATTTGATAGGTGCTTGATATAAAATAAATGGTGCTTTAAAAAGTCCTTGAAAATCCTTGAGTCTGGTGTTCATGAAAGAGTGGGAACCCTGTTTAATACAGGAAACTGTAAATTAAATGCATAAAATACTGCTGCATAAAGTACTGGGAGTTTTTGCTGAGATAATTGAGGCTTTTACCTCATTGGTCAAGGCCTCTGAGCACTTCTGAGCAAAATCAAAAAGCTTCTCTTGCTGAGGCTCGAACTGGGGGATGGAGCAATACAATCCTGGTCAATAATTTGAATCTCAGCCACAACAGCAGAAAGGGCAAGGGTGTTTCTGTCCACTCCAACTTTCGTGAAAGCTCTTGTTATGCTTCCTTCCTTTTTGTATCTCTTGTGTTTTCTTCTTTTTGTTTTTTTTTTTTGGTGGCACCTTTCATTCTTCGATGAAGATGATGGGAGGGAGGAGGAGGATGAAGATGATGAAGAGTTTAACTCATCACTCTCACTACTAGTGTCTTTTTTCTTTTTCTTTTCCTTGCCTAAAAAATTTTATATTTTTGTCTGAGATAGCTGTCACCTTTCATTTTGGCGAAACTTCCTTTCACTTGGTTAAGTTTATTGCATTGTGACATTCTGAGTGATACGGCTTGTTGAACAAGAAAAACATACTGTCAGGCATTCACGACAGCCACCTCCACCTTTCACGTCACCAGTAGCACCGCCCACTAATCCTCCACACCTGGATCCAATCAGCCCCGCCCTATGAAAGGCACTCACCCTCAGTCATTCACTGTCTGGTCTACTGTTCACATCCCTTATGCTAGCTCTAGACCTCTCTTAATTCTGTTGAATTCCCCTGTGAATGACCTGGACTCATTGTGATTTTCACCTTACGGACTCGCTACAACTGCTCAACTCATACAAGGACTTTCAGATAAGCTTATCAATGCTCAACTTGCACTCCATTTTACAACCTTGTCAATAAAGCTCTTGTTCAATTTTGCACCTTATTTCTGCCTCTGGTCTCATCCCTATTGCACCGTGACACATACGTGGTGCAGGTCTAATTTTATTCAGTGGTTGCTAGTTCCCTGTCGATGCTTGGGTGCCACCCACGCTGAAGCTGTGCTCACTGAGACGGAATGTCCTCATTGCGAGGATATGAGTCTCCCCTAGTGTTCTTTTCTGAATGCGACTCCGCCCCCTGTGCCCTCCTGCTTTCTTCCTCTCAGGAGCCTGTGAGGAAAAAGCAGGGGGGCAGAGGAGCTCGATGCTGAGTGAGCTCACGCCGACTGAGACCCCGCGTGCCTCACTTTCACCGCCTAAAGGGGATTCCCCTGTACTTTTTTTCTCACCCAGACCAGCGTCCCTCTGCTGCTGCGAGTGATCTGGTCTCTTTCGGTGGGAGTGAGTGTGATGCCATTGGTGACAGCATGTCTTTGGTGGCTTCTGACGTGGAGGAGCTGTCCCCATGCCGTCTGCAGAGTCTAGTGCAACCGGCCCAGGCACGGATGCCGAATTATTCCGCATCCTGTCTAAAGATGTGGAAGAGCTGGACTTGGAGTGGTCCCCGCCTGAGAAGCCCACTCGCGGCTGCCTGGATGAATGGTTCCTGCCGGGGCGCCATCAGGCCCCTCACCAACGAGCCTCGCCATTTTTCCCTGAGGTCCATGACGAAATCACTAAGTCATGGCACGCCCCCTATTCGGCCAACCTGTGTACCTCTTCTTCCTCCGCCCTCTCCTCTATTGATGGTGCTGAAGAAAAGGGGTATGACAAGCCTCCTCCACTGGATGAGTCAGTGGCTGCACATCTCTGCCCACCCACGGGCATCAGATGGAAGGCGAAGGCCACCCACCCATCTAAGCCGTGTAGGACAACTTCAGCCCTCACTGGACGAGCCTATTCGTCCACTGGACAGGTGGCTCGGCGCTTCACTCTATGGCCGTCCTACAGGTGTACCAGGCCAAACTCCTCAGAGGCATGGATGAGTCCGGCCCACACCTCACAGCATTCAAGGACCTGCACAGCACGACCGACCTGGCGTTATGCACCACCAAGATGACAGCTCAAGTGATTGGCAGGTCCATTACCAGTCTGGTGGTGCTCGAATGTCACTTACAGAGATCAAGAATGTGGATAAAGTCCCCTTTATTAAACAATCCATCCCCTTGCTTTACGGGCCGAGGCTTGGCAAGCCATCCCTGGGGTGTCAAGCTGGGTGATGGGGATAATAAGACGAAGGTTATACACTTCAATTCACTCTAAGGCCCCCATGTTTAAGCGGAGTGGTCTCCACTTTGGTTCAGGGCAAAGACGCAGTGAGGTGAGGAACCTGCTGGCAACAAAAGCCAAAGAAACGGTCCCCCCACCAGCTCAGAGCGAGTCAGGCTTTTACAGCCGCTACTTCCTCGTCCCCAAAAAGGATGGAGGTCTGAGATCCATCCTCGATCTAAGACGCCTGAATCGCGCCCACATGAGACGGCCATTCAGAATGCTTACACTGAAGCAGATTCTCTTGCAAGTTTGACAAGGGGACTGGTTCTGTTCACTGGATCTGAAAGACGCTTACTTTCACATCCAGATTGCCCCCCACCACAGGCGATTCTTGAGATTCGCCTTCGAGGGAGTGGCATATCAGTACATGATCTTTCCTTTTGGACTATCTCTCGCTCCCAACAATTTTACAAAGTTTATGGATGTGGCTCTCTCCTCTCTGAGACAGAAGGGGATTCGCATTCTAAATTATCTCGACAACTCATCTTGGCTCATCTTGGCCCAGTCAGAGGATGAGCTACTTTCTCACAGATTCTTCCTCCTCAGCCACCTGGATTGCCTGGGACTCAGGCTCAATTTTGCCAGCAGGTCTCGACTCGACCCTAATGAGGGCAGTAGTCGTGCCAGGACATGCACTGGCCATTCAGCAGCTCGTAGCCTCATTCAAAATAGGAGCCTCTCGTCCCCTCAAGGCCTTTCAGAAGATGCTGGGCCTCTGCGTCTCCAGTGCTTCAGCTGGGCCTGCTCCAAATGCGGCCCCTTCAGCACTGGCTGAAACCGAGAGTTCCATCCCCTGCCTGGCGTCACGGACGCCTTCGTGTCAAGGTAGACTAGGCCTGCGTAGCAGCCCTAGCTCCTTGGAGGAACCATCAGTGGATGGAGCAGGGCGTACCCCTGGACATTGTCTGCAGAAGGAAGGTGGTCTCGACAGATGCTTCCAACTCAGGTTGGGGAGCTCTATGCGATGACAAACCTGCTTTCGGCCACTGGTCAAAAAGAGAAAGTCGCCTTCACATCAACTGCCTGGAAATGTTGGCAGTATGTTTAGGTCTTCACTCCTTTCTGCCAGACCTGAGGGGGCACCACGTCTTAGTCGGATCGGACAGCATGACGGTAGTGTCCTACATAAATCACCAGGGTGGTATCTCCTCGAAAGCGCCTCTTTATTGTGGTGGAGCCTCTTGGAATGGGCTCAGCTCAATTTGCGTTCGTTGAGAGCGACAGGTTGAACCAGGGAACAGACATGCTGTCTCAAAGCAATGTTCCCTCACAAGAGTGGATGCTTCACCCCCAGATGGTTCAGAGAATTTGGGAGATCTTTGGCAAGGCAGAGATTGACCTCTTCGCTTCAGAAGACAACTCTCATTGCCCAACCTATTTCTTGAAAAACAAGGATGCGTTGGCCCACGAGTGGCCCAAACTCCTCCTTTACACTTTTCCTCCTTTACACTTTTCCACTTTTCTTCCAGTATTGAAGCGTTACAGTGACCCGTTTAATAGGATTTTTTTTTTTTTTTGCAATTCTGCAAAAACGGAATGTTAGTCAATTAATCAAATAGAGAGACCACTTCATAATAGTTACGAGCAGAGAGTATAAGATAATCTGCTACTGTAAGCTTTTGATTTAGCAATTCATAAATGTTTGCCGTAAAACAATATTGCAATTGCTTAGAAGCAAATTACTTCAAATTAAAGGGTCAAGAGATAAACTAAAGCAAACCTTGACCAAAATTATGGTGGCATCATGTTTTTTCTTTCTTTCTCTTTCTTTCTTTTCTTTTCTTAACCAATAAAACATCAACATCTGAACTTGTTAATTCTCAATAAGAGATTCTGCAGAAATAAAATAAAGTCAGTCTGGTTAGTAATGATTGAAGCTGGTGATGCTGTCTTTGGAGTTGTTTAATCAGATCTTGAGAGATTTAATGTTTATTTTTTTCAGTTGATTTCATCTAAGGCTGTGGCTGAAGTCAGTTGTAGTTCTTGTGTTTCTTCTTTCCTCAATGATGCTGCTTGTTAACCCTCTGGGGTCCGAGGGTGTTTTGGGGCCCTGAAGAAGTTTTGACATGCCCTGACATTTGTGCTTTTTTCAGTATCTTAAAAACATCTTAATGGCTAAAGTCTGGTTACACTGTAATCAGCACAAACTGGGCTACAAATAATATGAAAGCGACATGAATGTACATGTTTGTGCTTTTGAGAAAACAACATTTAATGCGTGGTTAGTGAAAATCCAATTTTTTTAAGTCACTGAAATAAGACCATGAAACACATTCAGAACATTAGTTCACAAGACTTTTGAGAACTGGATGTGTTAGGCTAGAGTTTTTTCTACAAAATGATGTGAAAATCATCTCGTTCAGTCATTCACAAAAAACAATATACTTATTTAAATTTTCTAAGACATGTTTTGTGATCGAAAGGGAATATGCGAAGGAGTGACAATGGCCATTGAATATTTAGTGATTCACACCTGAGAGACAAAAGGCCCTCCCCTAATGGCCCATCAATGTGAGACGATTCAGGGATTGGGGTTTTAGATTATCTGCATTTTATTTACAACACAGTATAATATAAACATACATTATGAAGGTCAAAGGCACATTATTAAGCACACTGATCTAACCACAGAGATGTGAACAGACGGTGTGTAATTCCTGAAAACTGTTTTCTGAATTCTGTTCAACAAGTAACACAAGTAAATCATACCTGATATTTAAGTGCTTGCAAAACTCATCATCAGTAGTCAAGGAACTTGTTTTACCAATAGAGTATCAGTGTAGTTGAAGATCTGATGTTTGTACAGTGCTCTCAGAGGAAAAGTTTGCAGGATTTATCTGTTGTGCAGGTATCAGATCACAAACAACTAAAGCAAAACAAAAACATAAGTGAGCATGTTAATATCAGGAGCAATTTAAAGCAATAACAATATGGACTCGGGAGAGGTTCCAGTATTTCCTCCATTTCAAAGTTCTGTGCATCGAGGAACATTCATCGTTTTGATTACGCACAGCTAGGGAGAGATGGTGTAGATGCAGTTATTCGACCAGCAGTTACTGTTTGTGGTCCTGTGTATGGTCGAAAGATGATGACCGGGATGTTGAGAGCTTCAGGATACAGGCTGGGCGAAAGAGCTGTCAGGCGCGCACTGGCACAAATTAGCCCGCAATACACTCAGATGCGAAGAGAGGAAACTGCTCGCCAGACGAATCCCCATGTCTATTACACTGAGTATGCCGGCCATAAACTGCATACACTCTAAAAAATGTTGGGTTGTTTTTTTTAACCCAACTGCTGGGTTAAGCCTGTTGGGTCATTTAGTTGGGTTGTTTTTGTGTTGGGTTGTTTTTGTGTAACCCAACATTGGGTTACTGATTTTATCCAATCAAGTGACAGTTAAGAGAGTAAGCCACTCCCCCTACTCGACGAGCCAAGCGCTACACTGTAAAAAGCAACCTATAGAATCTACTCAATATAATGGGGTAAACTGATGTAACAATTTGCACTCAGTTTGTTTGGGTAGATTCTATCCTATATGTCTGAGTAAAGAATACCTGAATTTATCAGCTAAGACAAACTAAAAAAAAAAGTAGGTAAAGTCTACACAGCAAAAAGCCCAGTGTTAAATGAACTCTCCCGGGAGTTTGAGTCCATACTCAAGAGTGTTAAAATGAACACTGAAGCAGTGTTAGAGTTAATGAGGTAATTAAGTGATTCATTGAGTGATGATTGACCATTATTAAAGACGCCTGATGTTAATAAGCAGAATCACCAAAAGGAGAAAATCTAATTTTGTAAGTCGCCATTATAGTGGTGAGTGTTAGCATTAGTTTAGCTCTTTACCAGCTCTTTTTGTTTGGGTGTTGTAATTGAGTTAGAACAGTCAGACAAACCAGAAGAAATTAGATTTTGTGGATTTGAATATGTTTTGACAAAGTCATGAAATAGCGATCAGAGTAAGTTGTAATTTGTTTATGTTGGTTTAATCAGACAGGTGTTTCTGAAATTTATTTGGCAGGAAAAAATATAAACAATTTTTAGATTTAGACACAGACATCAACAATCAGCATGAGAATCACAACAATGGTGACCAACAAAAACTTATGTTGTAGCCAATCAAAACTCATCCATATCTCCCATCATGCATTGTGGCATGAATAAATTATGAGCTGATGATTTCCGTGATGTTTAGAGTTGATCTGTTTCTGAATATGTTGTTTGTCACCATTTTTGAGATTCGTATGCTGATTCATGATGTCTGTGTGTGCCTAAAAGAACAGCTTTTGAAAGGTTTTTTTGATCGGAGGAGCTTGTAAAAAGTCCATTTAAAATGTAAACAAAAATTCAGGCTTTATCATTTTTTTTCTGCTGTGAAACCACAAGGCAGTTGTAATAAATAAGGGATATAAAACTCTAAATGATTTCAGTGGCTCAAATTAAGTTTATTTTAAAACAGAATTATCACCACTGCATGACTTTTGCTCTTTGGCTTGTCTGGCTAGTTTAACTAAACAGTTGAACAAAAGCTATTGTTAAAAAAGCTACGGGTCAAGAGCCCAACTAATGCTAACACTGACCACTATAATGGTGACGTAAACATTTTGGTGTCTTCAATAATTTTCAGTCATCACTCAATGAATCACTTAATTACCTCATTAACTTTGACACTGCTTCAGTGTTCATGTTAACACTCAAATAAACTCCCGCAAGAGTTCATTTAACACTGGGCTTTTTGCTGTGTAGACTTTATCTACTTTTTTTTTGTTTGTCATAGCTGTTAAATTCAGGTATTCTTTACTCAAATATATAGACAAACGGAGTGCAAATTGTTACTTCAATTTACCCCATTATATTGAGTAGATTCTATAGGTTGCTTTTTACAGTGTACCTTCTCTTTGATTATTGTTTATTTTCTTTATTAAATATTTCAGGTTTGTTTTCAACCAGCTAGTGATTGTTTTTTTTGTCAATAGTCTATGTAAATAAAACAACCAAAGTGTTGGGTCAAAGATTTAACAACAAGTTGTTAAAATAACCCAACGTTGGGTTTGTCCATATTTGACCCAGCGTCAAGGGTCATTTTAACACAATTTAGAGTTTTTTTAGAACATTACAAAAAAAGAGGTTCTTGGCAGAGGCGCAAGATGGCGGACAGGGAGTAACAGCGGTTTTCACAAGCTACCACTCCAATCAGCCAATTACTTAAATTTTTCATTCATGTAGAACGCAACCCCACGGCTTTGGCTATGCGATCATAGTATTATGTCTTTGGAATCTTTTTGGCCACAATCTTTTTGAAGCTAGCGACGATCTTGAGTTAAGTCCGGCCATGTACAACAGGTGTTGGCGAAGGCGTTTCAACATATGATGGAGATGATTTTGAAAACAATAGATGCCAAACTCAACCCTCCTTCTCTTTGATTATTGTTTAGTTTCTTTATTAAATATTTCAGGTTTGTTTGTCAACCAGCAACATAGTATTTTTTTGGTCAATAGTCTAGGTAAATAAAACAACCCAAAGAGTTGGGTCACAGATTTAACCCAACAAGTTGGGTTAAAATTGAAGCTGGGTTTGTCCATATTTGACCCAGCGTTGGGTTACCAAAATAAGCCAATTTGGGTTATTTTAACCCAGCGTTTTTTTAGAGTGTAATTCTCAGTAACAGCAGGTGTTCACACTGAGTACAACAAAATCAATGTTTTGTTGGTCCTGTCTTGTTTTTATAAATGTGTTCATAATTTCGTTGTATGACAGCATGGCTAAAAATGATGGCCACACAGTTTGGCATGTTTCATTTTTATTTTCACAAATAAAACAATTTCCTTTAAGCAGCTATGCAGTATGTTTACAAAATTGTTAACACATTTTTAAATTAAAGTT
Source organism: Labeo rohita (assembly GCF_022985175.1). Lineage (NCBI taxonomy): Eukaryota > Metazoa > Chordata > Actinopteri > Cypriniformes > Cyprinidae > Labeo > Labeo rohita. Next base: position 218,287 of record NW_026127296.1, on the reverse strand, counting down.
GAAGTTTCTCAGTTCGAATGTCACTCTGAGTTTTATCAACTCAAAGATCAATATTCCAGGAGTCGATGATATACACTGATTAAAAAGTGTTCCTTCATTTTTGAGCAGTGTGTATGTGAGTGAGTGTGTGTATATATTATACAGACATTATATATATATATATATATATATATATATACATACATACATACATACATACATTCTAGTGTATGCTGTGACTTCAACAAAAGCAGAAGAAACATGTTATACCTGTCATAATGATGCTGTGAGGAAGATTTGTCTTTCTGATGAATTCTCAGCTGTTTGGATGCACTACACTGAAGAGGTTTGTCTTTAGCATGATTTGAGTCAAAATAGAATAATGCTACCAAATAAAATTAAAAGTAAAAAGGTTTGTATTTTTCAGAATGACCTTGATATGAAGACATTCCAGGATCAGTTTAGTGATCTTCAGAAAAAGATAAAATCTTCTTGTGTCTGCCGTTTTGGGGACATGGTAAGACACTTTACACTGCATACATTAATAAATAAAACACTAAATTCAATATTTCGTAATTGTCACCACACAACAAAAAGCCCAGTGTTAAATGAACTCTTTGGGAGTTTATTTGAGTCCATACTCAAGAGTGTTGAAGTTATTGAGGTAATTAAGTGATTAATTAAGTGATGATTGATTATTATTGAAGACACATGATTTTGACAAGCAGAATCACCAAAGGAGAAAATCAACTGTTGTAAGTCACCACTATAGTGGTCAGTGTTTGCATTAGTTGGGCTCTTCAGCCTTAGCATTAGATTTATTATTACTTTTTGTTTAGTTGCTGTAACTGAGCTTAAACAACCAGACAAGCCAAAAAGCAAAAATCATCTGTTGATTATAATTCGGTCTTAATATAAATATAGTTTGAGTCACTGAAATCATTTGGAATTGAATTTCTGAGTTTTTTTTATTTTTTTTTATTGATTTTAGCTGCCATCTGGTTCCACGGCAAAAGAGCCTGCATTTTTCATAAATTTTGAATGTTTTCTTAACAAGCTCCTCTGATCAAAAAGCTTTCAAAAGGTTTCTTTTAGATGCACACAGACATCAGAAATCAGCATATTCAGAGAAACAGATCAACTCTGAAAATCACAAAACAAGTGACTAAAAAGTCACAGAAAATCATTAAAAATAAAATAAAATTGAATCAAAGAAATTACAGAGACAATACAGCTCATAATTTATTCATGCCACAATGCATGATGGGAGACATTGATGAGTTTTGATTGGCTACAACGTGCGTTTTTGATGGTCACCACTGTTGTGAGTCTAACGCTGATATTTGATGTCTGTGTCAAAACTGTGTTTAATACACTTGATTAAGATATCTTTTGAAGGGTTGACATTATGTTCAGGTCATATTTATAGTTAAGTCACTATATAATCATTATGTCAAAGCATAATCAACACCATCTAGTCACATTTGTCTAGTTATTGTATCTCAATTACAGCTGCAGAACAAAATCTAATATTAAGAAGTTAAGGGTCAAGAGTATAACTAATGCAAACCCTGACCACTATAATTGGTGACTTACACAATTAGATTTTCTCCTTTTGGTGATTCTGCTTATTAACATCAGGTGTCTTTAATAATGGTCAATCATCACTCAATGAATCACTTAATTACCTCATTAACTCTAACACTGCTTCAGTGTTCATTTGAACACTCTTGAGTATGGACTCAAATAAACTCCCAGGAGAGTTCATTTAACACTGGACTTTTTGCTTTACAATAAATTCATATTTTTATTCCATCAGTGTTGTATTTTCTAGTTATTAGTGTTTCTGTTTTGATTTTTCTTTAGAAAGTGGGTGATTGTCCGATCAGTGTGTTTGTGAATAACACTCCTCAAAAAAGAGCAAAGACAAGAGCTAAGAGTAATTGTACGATTCAATAACATTCTGTGTCCCATATGTCTCTTAGTGATGGGTCGTTCTTGAACGATTCGTTCATTTTGAACGAATCTTTAATGTGACTCGGGACGAACGAGTCGTCTCGGGGAGTGATTCGTTCAGTCGCGCATGCGCAACATCCTATTAGGTTCTGTACAGGAATTAGTTCAACTGTTTTAGAGTCGTTCGTTCACCTTATGGGGTTGTCACGTGATGAACGAACGACTCAAACCCGAGGACTCGAGAGATGAACTAATCAATTCTCTTTCCGGCTCAGACTGCATAGGTTAACATTACGGGGATGTCACGTGATGAAAGAACGACTCAAACCCGAGGACTCGAGAAATGAACTAATCAATTCTCTTTCCGGCTCAGACTGCATAGGTTAACATTACGGGGGTGTCACGTGATGAAAGAACGACTCAAACCCGAGGACTCGAGAAATGAACTAATCAATTCTTTCCGGCTCAGACTGCGTTGGTTAAGCTTATTGGGCTGTCACGTGATGAATGAACGACTCAAACCCGAAAACTTGTCAGATAAGAGGTGAGGTGAGCGAATCATAGACTAAAGACCCAGGTAAACAATGAATTAATAGTTTCTGTTTCTTATAGCATTATAGTTTTGCTTTGTTTGTAGTGTGATCAACGTTTGTGTAAGCAGTAGATGTTTTAGGGAAGTAAAACGTAACATTTTAATTATATTTTGCTAAAATGAACAAAATGAACGAAATGACTCGAAAAAAGATTTGTTCATTTTGCTGAACGAGACTCAAAGGACCGAGTCGGTAAAATGATCCGAACTTCCCATCACTAATGTCTCTTACATAGAGTCTTTCTGTTCTCTATTGTATTTGGAAAACAGCCAATGATGTAATGACAGATCATGAGACTGTCTGTTTCCTTATAAGGATGTCTTGTGCCTTTTTCATCTTTCTGCTGACAGCCCAGTATTTCACTTCTCTAAATGTACTAGTAAATACCAACTACCTTTCCTCAATAAACCAGCCTTGGATAAAATGCACTACTGCTGTGTGTGTCATTCTTGGTTCCAGGGACCTGTGTCTTGTGCTGTGTGGCTCAACTCAGATCGAATCTCAAATTTCAGAAATCAAAGAATACTTTTTATTCTAACAATCTCTAAACATGAAGTGTCATTCAAAATCTTGAAGCACCGAAATAAAACAGAAACTGATGAAGACAAAAGACTAGATCTGATCAGAAAACATGAAGCTCTTCATCTATGTAATACAGTACTTCATATATGTAACCAGTTTATCAAACCAGTGTTTTACCAGTGTTGGGGTTAACGCATTTCAAGTAATGCTAGCTACGTAATCAGATACTTTTTTTTAGGTAACTAGTAAAGTAACACATTGCTTTTTAATGTAGAAGAAAAATATCTTCTGTTATAATAGTTACTGTTTCAAATAAGTAACACCAGTTACTTGACCAAATGTGAATATGCATTAATCTGCAATAATTAAACATGTTGAATAACACAAATGTGACCCTGGTCCGTAGCACGGGTATCCTTGCTGAATAAAGCAGACCAGCCAACCAGCATAGGCTAATTTTAGCTTAGCTGGTTTAAACTGGAAGTAGCTGGTTTTAGCTGGTTGTTAACCCCTCTAAAACCAGCCTGCTGACCAGCTAAAACCAGCCAAAAATACAATTTATGGGTCAAATTATCGAATGCCAGAAATTAGGATATTAATATAACAATTCAATATAACAGATCACAATGAGATTTGACAAACAATTAGTAACAGTAATCAAATAATTACAGTAGGCTAAATGGTAAAATATCATCAAAAAATTGAAGAAAGTTTACAATACCAGTATTGATGTCTGTGTAATAAGCTATAAGCTGTGCTATGAAGTCGAATAATAATGTATACATCTGTAATATAAACTCATACCTTACCCAAATATCTAAACATGTTGTTTTTCTCAACAAAGCTGAAACATATTTAGAGTCTTCAGAGTTTGGTGCCTCACGCACACACATAGCATTGCAAACGTTGCAGTCTGTTCATTATCAGAATAAAATACAGTCAACTGAACATATAGATACACTGGTCAATTTAAATTATGCATATTGCGTAATACAATCCGTGCAGTGCATAAATAGTGCGTATGGCATAATACCATCCCTGAGCTTGGGCCAAACACATATTTGGTCATGAGATGAGGATGTTTTAACGTGGATTAAGTAGCTTACAAAGCCTGGTTAGGCCTACATAATTTAGCATTCAAATACATTGCGAATATGGACACATTTAATTGGGTTCATGCCGAATGAGAGAGGTAGGCTGCGTGAGAACAACGCTGTTTGCTTTCAGTTTCGCTTTACCTTAACTGACCATATACATGAATTACTTCCTTGTTTAGACAAGCCAGTTCAGTCATTTCCAGTCAACTGTACTGTGCTGTAATATGAGTGTCCTTTGCTCATTTTCTCTACATAATCCATTCACAATCCAAGAAAATGTTCACGTATACCGTTTAAAAAAAGTTAAAAAAAAATACACAAGTAAATCGGCTAAATATGCGCGAGTCATTGCTATGATTGACAGTAATAACCGGACAAAACATCTGACAAGCTGGTGTCAAAAATAGAACTGTGCTTTTAATGATTCAGACTAAATTCAGAGTAACAAAACTACAGTATTAACAAATTTGTGTTCTTAAATATATGCTATTTAATAGCTTTTACAGTTCAAGATAAAGCTTAAAAGAGTTAGTTATTATATGTATAGTTATATAAAATATTTCAAATTCATATTGAGAGCATTATTTAATTCTTATACCATTCATATTTAACTTATTTAATTTGTAGTGAACTATATATATTTAAATAATTCACCCTTATAGACTGTCTGTGTCTGAGCGCATTATTATTATTAATATTATTTAATGATTTTCTGTACTTGCTATACTATATACTTCAGTGCAGTAAAAGTACTACAATTTATTATACTAGTAATTTTATAATCAATCGAAAAACAAGACGTATTAAAATGGCAGCTGCAGCCATTGAGTGATCCTCTGTTGCCATCTTCTGGTTATATGAGTAATTTCATGTCATTTTCCTTGAAAAAACATTGTGAATCTTACATCTCACATAGGCTAGGTAGCTATTGTGTTTATTGTTTGTACATTATAACATTTCGCTTTATTTACAGGTCGCTATTAAACCATTAACTACTGGTTTTGCCTCCAAAAACTACTAAATTGCTGCTTATTAATAGTTAGTAAGGTAGTTGTTAAGATTAGATATTGGGTAGGATTATGGATGTAGAATATGATCGTCTAGAATAGATGCTTTATAAGTATTTTGTAAGTAGTTTATGCTATATAGACCCAACACTTCTGTGGATATCTTGGTGAAAGCAACTCAAAAGTAACATATTACAATTTAGAGACAGTAATATTGTGACTAATTACTTTTAAAAGACAGCAACTAGTAATATAGAGAGTATTACATTTTGGAAGTAATTTGCCTAACACTGAATTTTAGTTACAGACATTTTGCTGAGGGCATTAAACTTTATGTTGGAAATTAGCCTTTTTTTGTAAGTAAAATGGATCATTTTGAGAAGCTGGGTTGCCAAAGTCAGATTTTTCAGTTTGAGAACAAGGTTGTGGTAGAAAAAGCAAGTCCAAGGCAAGATTTTGTTTTAAAGCAACTAATCAGAATTAAAGCTAACACATTTCCCAGAAAACCATTGGCTATGGCAAACAAAAAAGTGTAATGTATGGAAAATTTACAGAGCTATTTCTGCACTAGTTGGGAGAGGAAAGGAGGATACCAGGCGTAACAGGCAATGGATGACAAAACTCTGACCCTAAGTATGTTGGAAATATTGCACATTTAAAAATGTGTGCGCACCACAGTAAACTTTTAATTGGAAAGAAAAAAACTGGTGTCTGTTTCTTCCAGTGTCTAAACTGTTTGAGCTAGTTTTAGGTCTGTGGGACTTAAGGATGTAGTTGAACTGGAAGTTTTTAAAGGAAACCTGGCAACCCCGAACAGAAGAAATGAACTCACTGTCTATATTCAAACCAAGGTGCAACTCTATCCAGAATGCGTTTGCACCAGTCTAACCCACGTTCTGTGCTATACATTTTTGCAACTTCCTGTCTAACCTTTTCAACCCGGGCCCGTCTAGTCTGTTTATTGGCAATCCACTTGTCCTTTGCCAGATGGTCCACATAGATTTGATAGTAATTCATATTTTCTATGACATAATTCACCCATGTTCTCTCCTCTTCTTTCACGTCATCTGGATTTATGTGGCGCAGCACATTTAACATAGCATCACGCAGTGCTCTGCAAAATACACCATACACCAGTGCATTCACGTTCACGTAGAATTCATCATCACCAAAGTGAACCACCATGTTTGTCTGAATATCCTCTGCTGTGCTTCGGGAAAGTGTGTGTTTGCCTAATGTGTCCATTGCTTGCTGATTATATCCTCGTAGATTATCAATATGATGGCTTTGTATAAACTCAGTCAGCACTTTATAATGAAATTTAAGAATGTCATTGTTGAAGACATGTTCGCCTCTTTTTGACCTTTTCAATTCTTCCTCCAGCTCACCCTTGAAGGTTGGAGTGATGATACGGATCTTTTCTAACATGTCCTTCTTAATAGCTTCCACTCTTTTCTCTCTCTCTTTCTGCTGAGCTGGAGTTGGAGGTTTTATTCCCCGTTTGGAAACTGTCATCACATATTCAGTGATCATTTCCTTTCTGACCACTGTAGAGAAAAGAATAAAAACAAAAAGATTTTTTTCCTTGCAATGATTTAACTCTAAATTAAGTTGATTTAATTTTAATTTAGAACAGTGAGAGGAGTAGAAATAATATGCACCTATCACATTTTCATTTTCAGAAAATTCAGCTGCAGCTGCTGCTGGTTTATCAGTCGACTTCTAAACATGGAAAGATAAAAAAACGTAAATAAAAATGCTGTTAGTATAGACTGGCATGATGGTGCACTGTGACATGCAATGATTATACCATATTTATACATTATGTAAAGAATAACACATGATGGACCATGCTGCTGTAGGAAAATAATCCACTCTGAGCCTCATAAAAGACGATTACATCCTTAAAATCAAAACTGGAAACCGACAGAGTAGAGAGTACAGGAGTCGCACATGATGGTTCATGCAGGGGAACAGGGAAAATATATCCAGCTAAACTCTGATAGTAACAGGAGTGTACCAGGATTTTTTAAGCTCAGTTCATATCAAAGTTTTCAACTTTTAACTTTTTTTGGAATATTAGGGGGAATTTGCTTTACTATCTGTCAGTCTTTGAATATATAATATTTAAATATGACTCACGTTCACATGTTTTTTTAATGACTCTTTCACAATGTTTTCAATGGCCTTCTCTTTCTCTTTTGCCACTGCTTCATTCCCTTCGTACAGAGCCAACACCAGCTCCACTGCCTCTTTTACCGTCCCGATGACAGGAACGATGTCCATGAACCCAATCCACACTGTGTCTTCTTCAGCCGCAGTAGACATGCTGTCACGCTGTCTCTGTATTTAAAGTCTGTAAGAGAAGAAGTTCTGTTCTTTAATAGGGCTGTTTTCCTCTGTTACATGAACAAATGGATACATTTTACTGCATTAACAACATGCTAAACCAAGTGGCATTTCATTTGAAGAAAGCACAAAACTCGTACAAAAATGATTGTAACACTCTCTAACACTCTCTTCTAGTTAAGAAATCTTAACGCCAACTTAAAACCAGACACTTCACTTTCCTTCGTGTTTTACATCCAAAAAGAAAATCAAAATTATTGCACTGAGATCAAGCAAAAATAACAAAATATTTTTACACAGTCTTGCTTCTGTGTAATTGCTGTTTTGGGCTCTGAACATGAGCTGCATGAAGAGATAATGATTATGGTGCAGTTTCTTGTTTTCCTTTGTCTTTGGAGTGTTACATGCTGTTTGTGCATAGATAAGATTGCATCTGCCATGTTGTGGAGATGCAGTATGTTTCATTGCGAAAGCGAAAGTACTTTGTTTAGCCTTCCAAATCAGGACTCAACTAGAAATCAGTGTTTAAGTTATAATTACAACACTAGCTATGTTTCCATCCAAAAATGCGAATTTAACTTATGCGCAAAACTGGAACATAGCATAAAACATTTGCTCATAAAGCACCGTTTCCATCCAACGAGACAAAGAGAACAAAATCGTCACTTCCTGATAAACTTGCACTAAATATCACTAAGAAAACTAGGAGAAGCCAATGAAAATAATAATTTTCATATATATATTAAATATCCTTTGCCTTGCAGCAGGGATGTGACTGTGAGGAAATTTTTCTCACCGATTAATTGATGTGTGACAACACAGGCAATACCGGTACACCGAGGGAAAAGGTTGGGGGATAGTTCGTTAGCTTGAAAATGTCTGTGAGCATTTTACTTTTACTTTCAAATTAGTGTCAATTTGGCATCAACTGATTGAATGGACAACAACAAAACTCACTTAGTCTAAATTAAACATAGAGTAATTAATTTATTAAGAACAACAACAACAACAAAACTGTTAACTAACTTCCACAAAGTCTAATTATAAAAAAAATACGCCTACTGAAAATCAGCAAACACGGTGGAACCAAGTACTTAAGAAACGAATGTTCTTCCAATGAGCTTCGAAAAAATCACCTTTTAGATAAACGGCAGCAGTCAACAGGCCTTTTAAAAATCCGAAATACTTTTAAAACAGGTGGTTTTGCATCTCGTTTCAAAACTAAAACGTTTGCCAATGTCTTTCCTTTCTTACGTGACTCGACTCCTGCCTGGGGCCCGTTCTTCGTACGTCGCTTATTACATCCGAGATCAAATGACACATCCAAGATGATATCATCGCGCTAATCATGATTTGGCTAATTCGGTTCTTCGAACGCACCTGTTGTTGATGATTCGTGTGGCTGGATTGAGTTATCCGTTGGTTTAAAAGGGGCTATGTATCGATACTCAAAACCATGATCAGCAATGCAGCGATTGGCTGGCGGCAAAACATCAACGTAATGACATCATATGATTAAAAAACACACCTGACGAAAAACATGACAAATTTCTGGACTTTTATAAGGAAACAGCCAAGCGAACAAAACTACATAATGTTATAATACATCAATGAAATGTGCACTGTTTTTATTTTATTTTTTTTACATTCGCGATTTCAAATATTTGTACAGACTTTACATTTTTTATTTCAATGTCATAATTAGCAATTCATTTAATTTTATATTTGAAACAAATTTGTTACATGACAGCATTAATTAAAGTTTCTTAAGGGTCAAGATCTCACGTTATCTGTATCTCATGTGCTCCATAAAGCCGCTCCCATAATAGCTGTCATCACTCAAATGAATGCACGACTCTACATGATCTGTATAGTGTGTATAAGATTCTAATACATTTATAAAGTAATTATTTTATGACGAATAAATCTTTTAATGAGTAAACCTGGCTGTGTCTATTATAGACTATACAACATTATTATATTATTTTCAAATAATTTTTTTAATGATTATTATTTAAAATTATTGTCCCTGGATCAATAGTACTCTTGTAATAAAGTAGTAGTGGTTGGGACAGATTTTAAGTATCAATTCTGCTTAAATGCAACTTGCTTAGGTGCAATCTAATCCTGTTTACATGAAATAAGTGTGTTCTTAAGCAGGTTCAAGTTTATGAACCTGTTGCTATGACAGCAAGTCCAGGATGAGCATCGAAGAACCAAACAATCCAAGATCATGCCAAATCTTCAACAGTCAAATCCAGCTATCTGAGTGAGCGACGTACGAAGAACGGGCCCCTGTTCTCTAACTGAACTAAACTAAAACTACGGCAGGGCCGGGGCCGGTGCCGTGGTGGGAAAGTGACGAAACCGCTGAAGGAAGCATTGCAGAATGACCAAAACATCATTTCTGATGCGGTGCAACAAGATGGGTCCGCTGGTTAGTCAAGTTATCCCATTCCAGCGTTCAAAGTCACATGACTTTTTTTAAGGCGAATGGAGGAATTTATTCTGTAAAAGTGTTTCCATCGTACACTCAAAAAAATATTTCAGCCCTTAACGTAATTCAATTACGTACATCTTTTCCACGCATTTAGATTACATAGTTTTAATTTAAACAAATCAAGTAAACTTAATGTGATTCAAATGCATCAGTCTTACGTAAATGAAACAGGTAAAGTTGACGTAATATTTCAAACCCTGCTCAGTGTTCATGTGTTTCCACACTACAGAGTGTTCAAGTAGCATTGACACAGTGTTGGAGTTAAGGAGATCATTATGTCATGATTGACCAATAATGATCAACACCTGCTGTTTACAAGCAGAATCACAGAAGGAAAGAGAAACACAAGAATCAGACACAGCCAAAGATAAAATGAACTTAAATAAATGAAGACATTAAATCTCTGATTAAACAACTCCACAAACAACATTACAGATTGACTTTATTTCTGTCATATATCCACTAATATTATTTGAGAACATATAAACAGAGGTTTAGATGTTTTATTAAAAAAACTTTTCATTTGACCTCACCATCATGGTGAACAAGGTTTACTTTAGTTGGGCTCTGGACCCTTGACTTTATTAGTTTCGTTTTTCTCTCTCTCTCTCTCTCTCTTTAGTTGTTGTATTTGTGTTTGTAGAGCACATTTATTATAGCAACAAACAAACAACAAGAAAAAATAGTGTTATTAAATGTTCTTGGTTAATTATTATTGATGTGCACCTTCAATAATAATTAACCAAGAACATTTAATAAATCATCATCCAGTGGCCTAATTTGCTGATATCGTTCTGTGGTTTACCTTTTGGTTTCATGATATCTACAGTAGTCGCATGAACTGTTACTATTATTACTTCAAGATCTCCAGTGTTACTTAAACACACACAGACATCAAGAATCAGCATTTGAATCTCAACAATGGTGACATTCAACAGCTGCATGCTGGGAGTCATGGGTGAGTTTTATAATCTGCTGTTACCCAGCATGCAGCTGTTGAATGTCACCATTGTTGAGATTCAAATGCTGATTCTTGATGTCTGTGTGTGTCAAAAGAACACCGTAGATTTCAAAGTTTAATGTATAAGATAAACTATAATAGATAATCCATAATAGTTCATACACCTGTTGCAAACATTATAAAAATAATAGACTAACCGCATGAGATCAGTGCATCAGACCACTGGATGATAATGATTTCACAACCAAAATTTTTTTTACCAAAAACACCAAATCAGATTTTTTATTTTTTTTGTACTTTTTTATTTTGCTGTAATAGATGTGCTTTATACACACAATTACAAGCAGCCAAAAAAAAAGTCAAGAGTCCAACTAAAGTAAACCCTGATCGCCATGATGGTGAGATCAACTGAAACAAAAAATATAAATAAATAAAACATCTAAACCTCTGTTTAGATGTTCTCAAATAATATTTGTGGATATATGACAGAAATAAAGTCAATCTGTAATGTAGTTTGTGGAGTTGTTTAATCAGAGATTTAATGTCTTCATTTATTTAAGTTCATTTTATCTTTGGCTGTGTCTGATTCCTGTGTTTCTCTTTCCTTCAGTGATTCTGCTTGTAAACAGCAGGTGTTGATCATTATTGGTCAATCATGACATAATGATCTCCTTAACTCCAACACTGTGTCAATGCTACTTGAACACTCTGTAGTGTGGAAACACATGAACACTGAGCAGGGTTTGAAATATTACGTCAACTTTACCTGTTTCATTTACGTAAGACCGATGCATTTGAATCACATTAAGTTTACTTGATTTGTTTAAATTAAAACTATGTAATCTAAATGAATGGAAAAGATGTACGCAATTGAATTACGTTAAGGGCTGAAATATTTTTTTGAGTGTAGTTTATGCGCATTTTTTCTTATCGGATAAAAAGTTTATCCTACTCGGTTGTGCGCATACGTTTTTTATGCGCATTTTTAGAATTTATGCGCATCTTCGCGTTTCCATTCAGAGATTTTTTTATGCGATATTCCAAAATGCGCATACAAATAAGTGGATGGAAACGCAGCTACTGTTCCTGTTTCCTGAACCTGGGAGAGCAGCTTACAATGCCAGCTGTACACAAAGGGTTAAGGCTATAAAGTGGGGCAATTCCAATGTTGCAAGGACAGTCTGTGCTTCTGACTGACAGCTTGTAAGTGTTTTCATATTTGAAGAATTCAGTACTGACTATTCAAACACCAGTTTTGAGCAGTGTAGAGTAGTGCTTGTTTCTCATTCTACTATTGCAAATAGGAGACAAGGTGTTATGTTTACGTGACACGATGCAACGCAACACGTAAAAAGACAGTATGAGTCATTAGAATCAGTAGTTATGTCCCCACTGGATGCAACAAATGCCTAGTTTATAATGGGTTTTATTGCCAGTGTTGGGGAAAGTTACTTTTAAAAGTAATGCATTACAATACTGAGTTACTCCCTAAAAAAGTAACTAATTACATTACTTAGTTACTTTTTATTGAAAGTAATGTGTTACGTTACTTTTGCATTACTTTTTAAATCTGGGCAGGGCTTGTTTGTTTGTTTTTAATATAAAGTGTTCTGTTTTTGGGCAAATGTAAAAGCCTTTTCACACCCAAAGCCTCAGGCTTAAAGAAAAGTAAGTAAGTAATTGTAATTGTCTGTACAATTACTCATTATCTTGAGTAATTTGTGCTTATTAGTATGGATGAATTGGATCATCGAAGGTCGGCAGCAAAAACATTGGTCAATAAAATGGGATTAAATACATAAAGGATATTTGTATTATTTAACATATTTAATTATTGCAGGTTTGGGTTGAATTTCAGTGTTTTTATTCATTTTGAGGAACACTGTATCAGTTTTTTTAGTGAGTGAGATGAATTAATGCATGTTCACATGTTGAAAATGTATTTATAACTGTAACAAATATATAGTTGCATGCAAAAATAGGGCCCTATTCCCCCCCCATGTTAATCATGTGTAATTAATTAAAACCATGAATCTTATACAATTTACTGTCAATTTATCAAAAGTTAAGAAAAATGACATGTTTAGGACCCTATGAAATGTTTATTTTTTTTCTCACTTTACGTTTTATTGTTGCCAAATATGTTTTAGCATGTCTGTTTATTTGAATGCATAAACACAATTTTTATTTATTTTTATACAATAGCTTCTGTGTTGTGCATTTTTCTGGTTATCAGATGAAGGTATAAAATATTGATTTTATTGATCTTTTAATGAAAATTATATTTTATTTTTGGAAAATAAAGGGGGTTTACTATTAAAATTTAAAAACATGGAAGAAATATTGTGTGAAAAAAAAATTATAAATTTTTATTAATTAATAGTAGTAGTCGTCGTAGTAGTGGGCACGTACATTATACTGAATGGTTAATAAAGTTAAACGAGCTTTTATTTTGACGGCTTGCCGTGAATACCTTTAATTTCCTGTGTATATTTTTGACGCCTTTTTTTACTCAAATGAAACAGTGAAATGGTCATGCAGCAACTCTCAGAGCAGTTCTGGAGATGTTGTTAATGTATTTATGTTCTCATTTAGTGAAACGGCAGACGCTGAAATGACTGCGTGTGTCAGTATTAAGTTACATGTGTAGAAAACGAAGCCGCGCATCCGCGCCGTTCATTCATAAACATACACGCAGAACATGCAGGATTCATATTTAAATAGTCTTTTGCGGCATAATATTTACAGATACCAGTCCATATCGCGACTTGATTTAAGTTTAATGACCAACTTTTGATTAAATCATTCAAACTTTGTCAAATTCCGTGCAAATCATAGGGTCATACAAAAAAACATTCGGGGCTGGAGTAAAAACTTTCGGGGCTCGAGCGCCTAATGATTAGCCCTAGCGACGCCCCTGAGCACAGGTATATTAGTAGCAACAGCCAAAAATACATTGTATGGGTCAAAATGGTTGATTTTTCTTTTATGGCAATAATCATTAGGATATTAAGTAAAGATCATGTTTCATGAAGATATTATTGTAAATATATCAAAATGTTAAAATTTTGCTAATGTAGGTTTATAGCTAACATATTGCTAATAGGTTTCAGCATATATGTAACTACTGTTATTGTTCCTCCAATATGTGTTTTATTGTTATCATATTGTAATATTTTTGTTTTTAATAACTGATATAAATAGCATATCATGTCATTAAAAAACACAATATTCCATTGTCCATTGTCCCATTTTATGCCTTTGTTGCATGGTGAAAGACAAATAATGTAAAATGAATTTTGTAAAAATGAAAACGGATTTCAATTTTAGGCATCATATTACAGTAATAAAAAAAATCTCGATAATGTGTGTTATTCATGCACATTCGTTTCTAATTTGATGCCATGGTGTTTGCTGGTTTTCAGCTTGTTTGTTTTTTATTTATACTTTGTGTAAATTATTTGTTATTTTATATTATGCCTATAGCATGATGTAATTTTATTCATTCTGTTAATAAAGTAATAATTTTCTGTTTAATATTAGCGAGTTTGTCGTTGTTGTCCAGTCAATCAATTGATAACGAACTGTCCCTAATTCGACAAGTGAAAGTGAAATGAGCAGCACTTGCATTTACAAGCTATTGAAAAGCAGGACTAGAGGGAATAGATGAACATACAAATTAATGAAGAGAGTTACATGCGAACCAATCCAGATTTGAGCTTTTGTGCTTTTAGTTTAAGAATTTTATTTGATCTATTATTTAAGGGGATTTTACTAAATATTAACATACGCGCTGATATGTATGTACGTTCCCACGTAGAAGGAGATGTTCTCGCAACGTTCCCTAAAAGTTCTCTAAAGGTGACGAATGTCCCTAACCTTTACAGAACATTGGAGACGTTCCTAAAACGTCCTCTTTTGGTTACGAAAGTGCTGGTACTCAATGTTCGTTATACGACTTTAGGGGGACGTTCCATTTGGTTATTTTTTGGTCACATAAGAACGTTACAAAGAGGACATTTGGGACATTAACAGAACGTTCTCACATGGTCCTCTTTTAGTCATACAATAACGTTCATAATACGACTTTAGGAGGACGTTATTGGTTATTCTGTGGTCACATAACAACATTACAAAGAGGACATTTAGAACGTTAACACACTGAAAAAATGTTTTTATTCATCCAATTACAAAAATTTAGGGTAATGGTTCACATCTATATTTTATAACTTGAGTCAATGAAAAATAAATAAATTGCACTAAACAAAATTTCTATGAAAATTATTTTATAAAACCTGGCACGAAAGTATATTTTTCTTGTCAATTAATTTAAATTCTAGTTTTGATCTAAACAAAAAGATATAGATTTAATCAAAACAAAAATTCCCATTTAAGAAATAATTTATTAAAACAATTTATAATTACTACAACTGACTTCCAGTCACAGCCTTAGATAAAATCAACTGAAATAAAAGATTAAATCTCTCAAGATCTCAGCAGAGGAGGATTAAACAACTCCACAAACAGCATCAGCAGCTTCACTCATTACTAACCAGTTTGACTTCATTTCTGTCATATGTCTAAAAAAGTTTTTATTGAGAACAGAGGTTTAGATGTTGAATGGTTTGTTTGAAGTCACCATTAATATGGTCAGTGTGTGCTTTAGTTGGGCGCTTGACCCTTGACTTTTTAATATTAGTTTTTCTCTGGCTGCTGTAACTCTGTGTTTGCAAAACACATTTGTTATGCTAAAAAAGCCAAAAGAAAACATGGTCAGGTAGTGTTGGCTGGTTATTAACAGTAACGTAGTCATGGACTGGCCTGACATGCTGATCTCATCCAAAATCTAAACCTATGAGCATTTGATTATAAAAATAACTTTACATTGTTGATAGAAGTAATGATTTAATTTGAGCATCTGTTCTGTTTAACCACACACAATCATCAAGAATCAGCATATGAAGCTCAATGATGGTGACAATAAACAAAACGCTTCATGCTGCAGTGCATTCTGGGAACTCCAATCAAAATTCAATAATGGCTCCCAGAATGCATTGCAACATGAATAAATTATGCACCTGAATTGTCTTAGTATTTTCATTTATGTTTACTATTTGCTTTAATTTTTGCTATTTGTGTTGCAACTTATTAGTAGCTTGTTTTTTATGATGTTCAAAGATCTGTTTATCTGAATATTTTGTTGATTGTCACCATTGTTGAGATTCTTACGGCGATTCTTTATGTCTGTGTGTGCCACAAATCAATATCTTTCATGCACAAAACAAATGTTCACATGGTCAAAAGCACAGTCAGTACACTGATAAGCTACTGTAATAAACAATGCAACAATCAATAAAGCAAACACTATTCACCAAAATGGTAACCTTCAAATGGAATTCACTAAAACTGTGAAAATAAACCTCTGTTAATTCTCAGTAAGAACTTCTGCATGACAAATAAAGTCAAACTGTTTGTGGAGTTGTTTAATCCTCCTTTGCTGAGATCTTAAGAAATTTTATGTCTTTTATTTCAGTTGATTTCGTCTGTGACTGGATGTCAGTTGCAGTAATTCTAAATAATTTATAATCTTATTTCTTAAATGGGAAATTTTGTTTTGATTAAATCTATATCTTTTTATTTAGATCAAAACTAGAATTTAAATTAATTAACTTTCTTCAACAAGAAAAATATACTTTCATGCCAGGTTTAATAAAACAGTTTTCATAGAAATATTGTTTAGTGCAAATTATTTATTTTTCATTGGCTGAAGTTATAAAATATAGATCCAAACCATTAACGTCCTGAATGTTCTGTGAATGTCCTCCAAATAACATCCCCTAACCCTTTAAAGAACTCCACATCATGACCGTCTCGGAACGTCCTGGGAACGTTAATAGGTGACGTCTTTGACACCAGCGTGGACGTTCTGACAAGGTTTGGGGGACGTCACATTTCCAAATAAAATACGGTCCTCTAAACGTCACAAGAAGGTCCTGAATGTGCTGTGAAGGTCCTCCAAATAACGTCCCCCAAACCTTTAAAGAACTCCACATCGTGACTGTCTCAGAACGTTATGGGGACGTTCTGGGAGCGTAAAATTTCTAGCGGGGTATAGGCCTATCAATGTACCAATTGGAAGTGGCATAATTCTATATTATTACTATTAAAATTTTTTTGTAGGTATTGGTGTTACATGTAACTATTTTCTACTATGTTACGTCTCCCTAATTATTTGGTGTCTAGGGTCATTGGGAGGTAACGTGAACATCAAATAAGTAAAAAAAATATGCGGTGAGATATGAGATGCGGTGCGTTAAGTTAAGAAACAGGCAAAACTGAATCTGAATTTGCTTTTAGAGAGGAAAAAAAATTCAAGATAACAAAACTCCCAATAATACAACAAACAGTAAACCAAAATATATGGTTTCACTTTATTTTGATGGTCCCTTTAATACATTCTGTTGACTATAAATTACGTTGCACCTGCATATCTACTAACTCTCATTAGAGTATTAGTGGACTGGCTGCTTAATATCTGCTAACTTTTTATTGTGATGGTCTCCCAACAGACATGTACTTGCAGAGTTACTTATAGACAGTAGAATGTCAACTTAATCTAACTCTTAATCTAACCCTAACTGGTAGTCTACTAATACTCTACTAACACTCTAGTGAGAGTTAGCTGACATGTAGGTGTAACGTTACTTATTGTCAAGTCAAGTCAAGTCACCTTTATTTATATACCGCCTTTAACAATACAGAATTGTGACAAGGCGGCTGTACAGTATTAAATAGGAAACAGTACATCAACAATGCCAAAGGCAACAGTAAACACTCACATTTTAGGTAAGGTAGTTAATCAAAAATAATAAAATAAAATGCAATATTGTGTTAAGAGAAAGTGTCCCCAACTAAGCAAGCCAGAGGCGACAGCGGCAAGGAACCAAAACTCCATCGGTGACAAATGGAGAAAAAAACCTTGGGAGAAACCAGGCTCAGTCGGGGGGCCAGTTCTCCTCTGGCCAAAGTTCCCGTGGTCTTGTGCCGACAGCCGTCTAGGTGATGTGGTCTTCACTGGGGATCCGTCTCTGGGGCTCATCTAGTTGATGTGGACTCCGCTGACATTCAGGGCTGTAGAGGTCGTCTCTAGGTGCTGATCCACCATCTGGGCTGGGTTCGGACTGGATCCGGGGGACTGCAGTGACCATCTGATCTGGATACGGACTGGATCTGGTGGTTAATGTGACCTCTGAATAAGAAAGAAACAGACTAATATTAGCGTAGATGCCATTCTTCTGACAATGCACTGAGTACATCGGGTGTTATGGGAAGTGCTCCCGGTTCCGGTTGACCTAATTAGTGCAGCCTAACAATCCTTTAACGGATTTGAATTATAGGAATATGTTGATTTGTTATGTGTAAGCAAGGTTAAAGAGATGGGTCTTTAATCTAGATTTAAACTGACAGAGTGTGTCTGCGTCCCGAGCATTGTAGGGTAGATTGTTCCAGAGTTTGGGCGCTAGATAAGAAAATGATCTCCCGTCCGCGGTTGATTTTGATATTCTCGGTATTATCAAATTGCCAGAGTTTTGAGAATGCAGCAGACGTGAGGGACTATAATGTGATAAGAGCTCACTCAGGTACTGAGGAGCTAAACCATTCAGGGCTTTGTAAGTAATTAGCAAGACTTTAAAATCTATACGATGTTTAATAGGGAGCCAGTGCAGTGTTGACAGAACCGGGCTAATATGATCATACTTTTTGGTTCTAGTAAGAACTCTAGCTGCTGCATTTTGGACCAGCTGGAGTTTGTTTATTAAGCGAGCAGAACAACCACCCAATAAAGCATTACAGTAATCTAACCGTGAGGTCATAAATGCATGAATTAATGTTTCAGCATTTGACATTGATAGCATAGGTTGTAGTTTAGATATATTTTTGAGATGGAAAAATGCAGTTTTGCAAATACTAGAGATGTGGTTTTCAAAGGAAAGATTACCATCAAATAGCACACCTAGGTTCCTAACTGATGACGAAGAATTGACAACAGAATGTTCAAAAAGGACCATTAAAATAAAGTGTTACCAAATATACCTTCAAAAACTCATTTCTATTTACGAATTATATACAAACGTGAAGGATTAAAGACCACACAGTAAGGGACAAGAGTGGTGCTATAGAAAAGAATTCAATAAAAGAAACGGACTAACTAGCACCAATCCAAATCTAAGCTAAACAAAAGAAATCAAGAAAAATTATATTTTTAACGTAGCACGCCACTGACTGCACTGACTAAATAAACATAAATTCAGAAGTTGACACCTATTTGTAACCCAGTGTGCTTAGACAGATTTACCCTATGTGCTGTAAGATGCAAGTCACATGGAGGGTGTGTTTCCCAAAAGCATCGTTGGTCAACTATTGTCGCAAGTTCCGTCGCTATCAACATAATTCAACGATTCTGTGTTTCCCGAAACCATAGCTCAAACAAATAGTTGCAAACAGCATGAATCAAACATCAAATAAAGTGAACTGACAGAGAACGAAATGTCATTAGGTGCCATGTTCAATACAGCAGCACCTCAGGGATCTCTGATCAGTACAATACATTGTACTATGGTGGTTAATTGGCGAGTTACGTCGCAGTACAGGAAACGCACTCCTGAACTGGTCCCATCACTGTTTTGAGGAAGGACTTGAATAAACTGGGGTAAACCGAGCAGTGAATCACAACATAAACACAGTAAAACAGCATATGAAAAATAAAGTTCCACAAGAGAAAGCAAACGCTCCTCTTGCACTTGTGTCATAACTGGCCTTTATACACGCCCACAAATGTCTGATTGGTTCCTCGAGGGACCTCATTGACTGACAGGAACATCGACCAATCACAGGACCGATGAGATAAGATTGTGAAGCAAGAGAGGAAAAAACAGAAAACGTAACTGTACATGCACATGAAACATATGAAGAGTTTCGTTGCAAAACGAGATATCCATTTTGAGAAATGTTGGTTATTTGACATTATTATTTAAGACATCAACAGTCAAGTTCATTCACAATTTTTGTACATTAAACTATTACTTGAGCTCAGTGAAGGCCAGGGACACAATATTTTTCAAATCCAGGATATTTTTTATTTAATTTTATGTCCATAAATAGTTCATAAATAAGTCAAAAACCATGCCAAAATGCAACATATTTATCTTAACATTGTCAAACATCTTAAATTGGTTAAAAAAACAATACATCATAAATATATGGAATAGTATATACAAAGATTGATTAATAATAATAAGATTCTGAGTTAGTTTTGGCTAGAACATACACAACATAACATAACATAACTTTTTTTTTTTTTTTTGCAAAACGCTATAAACGTAGCCTACGTGACTGACAGCTCGCCTACAGTATAAACAATTAAATGGTAAACGTTTTTTAGTTAGCCTATTGAATCCTCTTTTTAAAATATATATGTTTTTTGTTTTGATATTATCGTTAAATCAATGAGCAAACTCGGAGCACTTCACCGGCATTGACTCTCTTCCCAGGGGATGCTGAGCATTTTCATCTTCTGCCTCCTTCCTCTTCTCACCTCTTTCTGATCCTGACGTCTGTCCTAACCACCGCAGCATTTTGATTTTAGCTTATTTCGCTGTCCAGCTCAGTCCTCTTTGCTCATCCGATATTTCCTATTTCTTGTTTGTATTTTCGCGCTCTTGTCGTCGTTGATTGGACCCGCAAACCAGTATCTGCGCGCTGCTGCCAATAGGTATCTAAAACGTCACCCGTAGTGTAGTGTTCGTGTGAAATGTAGGACGGAGGGGACAAACGACCCAGAGCGTCTCTGACATGATTTGCATGTTTGGCTCATGCATCACCGGCCAAACTGGCTGGTAAGTTTATATCAATACCCGCCAAAATTATTTTTAACCCGCATTTGGCGGGTGTTAATTTCGAACCCTGGTTATATCGCACTTTGTAAAGAAACTGGCCTGGCGGATATCGCGTTTTGTGAAAAAATACATTTTATAGTAGGCCTAAAATGTACATTCTTAAATTTTATTAATGGCAGCAATTAACACATAGATTAAGGTACATCTGAACAGTGATTTCCAATAATAAAATCCAAATGTCAAAAAATGGCGTTTATCACGTTTTGCAACCAAACTCTTCATATATAGCAGGAGGGGCACTTCATTGAAGGTGAACCTTTGGCGAGTGTGCAGTTTCATGAGTATTCAAGCATGTTTAGGTCCTCAAAAATGTGATTCATTTTTGAAAAGAAGGAGAAGAAGAAGAATAAAAATAGTAAGAATAATAATAAAGAAAGCAATTCCAACAGGTTCCTTGTACCACGGTGCTTGGGCCCTAAGTAGATCCAGTGTTCTTGCAATTTTGTCTTTTGTTTTCTTAAGTTCATCCATGATCTCCTTTTGCTGATTAATCCCAGCAGGCACACAACGTCATATGACGTTAATATTAGGTTAGATTTAGGTTGTGACGTCAGGTGACCAAAATTCAACGTCTAGCCAGCATCTAAGGACAACGTTATTTGACGTCCAATAACGACGTCAAATGATGTTGATATTTGGTTGATTTTAGGTTGTGTTGAAAAGTGACCAAAATCCAATGTTGAGCCAACATCTTAAACCAACGTCATATTGATGTCAAATACTGACATTTATTCGTCAGGTATGGCAAACAAAATCCAACGTCTGATAGACGTCATAGTGGTAACGTCCACACAACATCAAGCTTGAACATCATTAGACGTTGATATTTGGTTGTTTTTAGGTTGCGTTGTCAGAGGTGTAAAATCCAGGTTCGGTGAGTAAAAGTCCTCCCCAGTATTTAGTTCCAATCACCGGGATTTGCTAATTAGCACAGTTTTTTTAACCAGGAGGACAGAGATTGGACCAAAACATTTCTTTTGAGTCTCAAGGCAAATCCCAAGTCCTCAAAGAGTTAAAGTTAATGAGATAACTGAATGATGATTGTGCATTAGTGATGAACACCTGCTGTTATTACAGAGGACCATATGTTGACATTTTACTGGTTAAAATGATGTCACCATCGTGGAGATCAGTATTTGCTTTAGTTGGGCTCTTGACCCTTGACTCCTGGGTTAGATCTTTCTTTGTTACAATGCATATGTTGTTGTAAAGCAGTGAGATCAGAGCTTTCATATGGTGAGATGATCATCAAGAGCTTATATGAACACATACAAAATAACTTTCTTTACTTCTTATGTTAAGATTTTTAAACTAAAATCAAAACTACCGCAGGTTAAGCACCTATAATGTTCTTCTAACAGTTATAGTGAATAAATTTAAAACTTGTATAATGCATGAAACATTTTTTAACATCTGTACTACTTAGACACACACAGACATCAAGAACCAGCATATGAATCTCAGCAATGGTGACAATCAACAAAACGCTTCATGCTGCAAAGCATGTTGGGTAACAGCATAGTTAACACTCCCATCATGCACTGCAGTATGACTAATTATTGTCACTGTGACGGATAAAAATATGTTTGTATAATTATATTATACCCCCTGGGGTCGACGATCACGCCGGCGTGATCAGCTCACGTTTTTTTAAGATCAGTGCAAAAGACACTAAAAATACTCCGTCAATTTTGGTCACACAAATAAGTGTTATACATCATTAGAAACCAGTGTATACTTTTTTTTGAGCACACTCACAATAAAAACTGAACTATGTGCTGCTTTAAATTAAAGAAAATAGTAAAAGTCCTCCCCAGTATTTTGTTCCAATCACCTGGATTTGCTAATTAGCACAGTTTTTCAGCCAGGAGGTCCGAGATTGGACGAAGTCATTCCTTTTGAGTCTCAAGCAAGTCTCAAGTAAAATCCCAAGCTCCTAAAGAGTTAAAGTTAATGAGATAATTGAATGATGATTGTGCATTAGTGATGAACACCTGCTGTTAACAAGCAGCATCATTGAAGAAAAGAGAAAC
Source organism: Labeo rohita (assembly GCF_022985175.1). NCBI lineage: Eukaryota > Metazoa > Chordata > Actinopteri > Cypriniformes > Cyprinidae > Labeo > Labeo rohita. The sequence continues at coordinate 195,334 of NW_026127296.1, read as the reverse complement.
ACAAGAACTACAACTGACTTGAATCAACTGAACAAAACATTTCATCTCTCAAAATCTGATTAAACATCTCCACAAACAGCATCACCAGCTTCACTCATTACTAACCAAACTGACTTTATTTCATGTCTGCAGAATCTCTTATTGAGAATTACAAGAGGTTTAGATGTTGATTTTTTATTGGTCAAGAAAAGAAAAGAAAAAAAAAAAACACAGTGCCACCATAATTGTGGTCAAGGGTTGCGTTAGTTTGTCTCTTGACTCTTGGAGTAATTTAAAGTAAATTCAATACTGTTTTACGGCAAACATTTGTGCATTGCTGAATCAAAAGCTTGCAACAGCAGATTAGCTCACACTCTCTCCATAGAGCTCATTTGGATGAGCATCATGAAGAGGTTTCTCTCTTTGATTTGCTGAATGACAAGTAGCTATTGTAGAACTGCAATAAAAAAAATCCTATTAAACAAATATCACTGTAATGATTAAATATTGGAAGAAAAAAATTGCATTAGCTCAGGCTCTAAGACATGAACACTTATCATATGCTCCTCAACAGTGGTGACAAGTGGAGTTTTTACTATGCTGTTACCCAGCATGAAGTGTTTTGTTGATTGGCACCATTGTTGTGATTCATATGCTGGTTCTTAATGTCTGTGTGTGTCAAAGTTGTACAGATGTTAAAAATGTTTGTATGCATTATACAGGTTTTAATTGAATTCACTGTAACTGTTAGAAGAACACTATGCTTGCATGCTGTAGTTTTGCAGATTTGATGCAAAACCTAAATAAATAAGAAGAAAATAAAGTTATTTTGGGCGTGTCCAGGTATGCTCATGATGACCATCTCACCACATAAAAACAGCTATTAGCTGCTAAAGGTACAGCTCTGATCTCACTACTTTACAACACCTTGTGCATCGTAACAGCAAGATTTAACCCAGGAGACAATGGTCAAGAGCCCAACTAAAGCAAATACTGATCTCCCCAATGGTGACATCATTTTAACCAATAAAACAACAACATCTGATCCTCTGTAATAACAGCAGATGTTCATCACTAATGCAATCATCATTCAATTATCTCATTAACTTTAACTCTTTAGGGGCTTGAGACTTGCTTGAGACTCAAAAGGAATGACTTGGTCCTGGCTGAAAAACTGCTAATTAGCAAATCCAGGTGATTGGAACAAAATACTGGGGAGGACTTTTACTCATGGCACTTGGATTACCCACCTCTTTGCATCACCAAGGTTAGGGGGCATGGTCTTATACAGTAAGGCACTGTGTCTCATCAGCTTTTAAGGATAGGCATTTCAGTTAAAACTGAATCTTGTGGCAGATATTCTGGAATTCATTTGCACCTCAAAAAGTACTCTGTCATTTTAATCACTGCTGACTCGTCTGATGGTTGTCTCATCATCCACCTCTTGTTCTTGCTCTTCAGGATCCTCTGTTTCTGCAGGATTTACATTTGCATCTTCTCTTAGTAATTGTGGATGCTCCTGGAATATCCACCTAATGCACAAAATATCTGTGAACAAAACTCTGTCTGTGTTCACTGCCTCTACATTGACAGTGCTATTTCCCAGACATTGTGTCAAATGTAATTATAGTTTGCTCAAGCTGACACCAGTTGTCTTTGAGGTTAGTGAATACAGAAAAGTAGATGCAAGTATATGACAGGCCATATTCCCTTCCAAAAATAGGGAAGATTCGATCAACCTCTGCTTAACTAGCCTTAAACAGTATGTCCTTATATTCTTGAAGTCTTGACTGTTAAATTAGTCCTCCATTTCCTCCAAAGGGATTGTTTAGTGAGGCTGGAGGAATGTAATATTGTGCAGTCCATGTTCTTTTAAGGTGGTGGCCATGGGAGCTGATTTATATTTCTGCCTGTGGGTGCTCAAATTTGATGTGGTGGAAAACTAAATTGTTAGCGACTTAGAGAGTCCATGCAGTGCAGTGCTTGACGGGAGCTCCGGCTCGTGGTGTCAGACTGGCGAGCCCTACATGTCGCTAAAGGAGGAGCATAATGGCAGATATCACAAGAGGGGCTCTCGCTGCTTCCGAAGGGAGCTGCACCAGAAGAGAGAGTCCCCCTTGCGACGATGTATCGGGTGTGGGGCCCCCACTGTGACCGAAGGGAGCCACGGCTCTGCTGCACTGGGAGGGGGAGCCCCGTTAAATGCTGAATAGGTCACAAGATTTGAAAAGATTGGTGGAGGGACTCTAGCTGCTTCCGAAGGGAGCTGCACCAGAAGGGAGAGTTCCTCTTGCGATGATGTATCGAATGGAGGGCTCCCCCTGCGACCAAAGGGAGCCGCGGCTCTGCTGTACCAGTAGGGGGAGCTCCGTCCGATGTTGAATAAGTAAAGAAATTCAAAGCGAGTGATGGAGGGACTCTCACTGCGTCCAAAGGGAGCTGCGGCTCTGCTGCACCGGAAGGGAGAGTCCCCCTTGCGGCTGAATACGAAGCATGGTTTGATGTCTCGGATGGAGGGCTCTCACTGCAACCAAAGGGGGCCTGTGGCCCTGCTGCACCAGAAGGGAGAGCCCCGTTCGATGCTGGATGAGCAATGAGAATTAAAACGACGGCTGGAGAGGATTTTTTTTTTTTTTTACCTAATCATGGCTAGATGGGCTTTCTTTATGTGAAGATGATTAGACCGAATGTAGCTTTTAAACGCATCGAATGACCATCGATCGAGGGCCTGAATCTGATGCTGTGAGAGGCCTTTTTGAAAAACAGTCGGATGACGGAGGTAAGTCTGCTGTGTGCATATATATGATTTGTGCTGTTTTGGATGATTAGCCAGACGAGTTGCACCTGTGCCGAATTATCTGTGCCGAATTATATGTTAATTATCTGATCGTGTTCCTCCCTAACTTTTTTTTATCAAACATCATTTGTACAGATTACTCACTTGGCTCCAACTTTAAAAACATTTTGTACCCATTTCATTGGCGAGTATCTCTTCATAATGGATCCTTACATGTACATGGAATTGATGAAATATTTTCTTGAGGGGGAATATCCTAAAGATTCTGATAAACAGCAGCATTTTGTTTTGCAAAGAGACTTGAATTTTATTTTTTTATTATAGGTAAGGTAATAGCCAGCACAGCGGAAATAAACTAAAAAGGTAGTTATATGAAGAGATCCGATGCTGTCATGAATCTGGCCGGTGATCTTCGTTCCACTCACCACCAGACGTCGCCCTCTCACGCCACAGATATTCACATTACACTGACTGTTGCAGCACACCCCGGACTACGTTCCCCATCAGCCGTTGCAAGGATACTATTAGCCTTCGAGCAGGGCACGCGATCGCTCGAGGGCTATATTCGAGAATATTTAGCCATTGCCAATTACTCAGATATGCCGGACTGTTTACTGATTACGTTTTTTTGTGAAAGTTAATCAACCTTTTAAAGTCCGTGTTCATCTATCGCTGCATTTATGGACTTTGCTTTACCGTGCGTGGGCTCGCCATTCACTGTGGGCGTTGCGGAGGAGGAACGCAACAATGCAGTAATGGCGGCCACGAGGTTTAGTCAACCGCAAGCCCTGGGACATTCTAGTTTGCCGATCCTTACTCCGGTGTGCAAAATCGCTCGTGAAATGGCGGCCGCGCCAGAGCATGCTCACTTAATGGCGGCTACAGCGGAGCCCGTTCACAAAATAGCGGCTACAACAATGCTCCGTCATGTCACTGCTGCTATCCCTGTGTCATGCAACGTCACAGCTGTGTTTCCTGAGCCAAGTCAAGTTATAGCTGTTGTTCCTAAGTCAAGTCAAGTTACAGCTGATCTTCATGAGCCAAGTCAAGCCACAGCTGGTCATCCAGAGTTAAGTCACGTCATGTCTGACCTCCCAGAGCCTCGTCACGTCTTGTCTGACACTCCAAGGTCTCGACTTATCATGATGGCCAGTGTGATGGACCCACCACTGATGTCTGTGCAGGCTGCAGGCTTCCTGGTGGCATCAGCACCCTTAAGCCCAATCATTATGGAGATCCTGCCACCTGCTGCCGCTTTTCCCCTAATGACGGTCACCATTTTGTGTGTGTGGGCTGCACACTCTGCTCCAGATGTCTCGTATGTCCACAAGTCTGCTCCAGAGGTCTCGTCTGTCCATGAGTCTGCTCCAGAGGTCTTGTCTGTCCACGAGTCTGCTCTGGAGGTCTCATCTGTCCACGAGTTCACTCCAGAGGTCTCGTCTGACCATGAGTCTTCTCCAAAGCACCCGGAGGTGGCAGCTCCGGCTGCAGAACCTCCTAAAGTGGCAGCGTCCACCAACGAACTCTCTGCCCGTCCTGTCACAGCCATGAAAGCCGTCAACGAACTCCCTGCCCCATCTGTCTCAGCTAAGAACACAGACTTTAAACTGCCTACTTGCTCAGTTCCCATAGAGACTGCTAACAAACCCACTGTTTTCCCTGCCTCTCTCCTTACTGTTCTGTCTGCCTCTACTGTCCCTGTTTTCCCCAGGGCCCAGTCCATGCCGTGGGTGTCTGTACCACCCTGGTGGGCTCCAGGACCACCTGCTCCTCTCTGGTGGGCTCCTGCTCTGTCTGCCCCGCCTGCCCCGCCCTGGAGGGCTCTTGCTCCATCTGCTCCGCCATGGGGATCTTTGGTCTCGTCTGCTCTGCTGTGGTGGTCCCAAGCACACCCTGCCCTGCCAGTCCTACCTCAGTCCCCAGATCCTCTACATGGACCTGGCCCTCCTTCCCTCCCCTTGTTCCGCCTCCGCCCCACCACTCTCCCGGATTGTTTGTTTGGAGCATCTGGAAGCCGCTCTTTTGGAGGGGAGCTATGTCATGAATCTGGCCGGTGACCTTCGGTCCGCTCACCACCAGATGTGGCCCTCTCGCTATTGACATTCACATTACTCTGACTGTTGCACCACACCCCGGACTATGTTCTCTATCAGCCATTGTGCTGACCATATGCATCCAATCAGACACTCTATTTAAGCCCTGGACTTCCTCTTGCTACTTGTCGAGTATTGTATGGTGTTTCTAGTCAGTTTTTCTAGCCTTGTCATATCATTTAGTCTGTCTCGCTGCCTGCCCTTTGATCTCTAGCCTGTCTTATCGGATTACCCCTTTGCCTTTGTAATTATGCCTTTAAAAATTAAAAATGCCTTTGCCCCTTGGATTACGTTCGCCGTTGACCGACCCTCACCTGTTTTGGACTATTTTATCTTGCTCTTACATACCTATTTGCCATTGTCTGACCCTGCCTGTTTTATGATCATGTCTCTGTCTAAAGCCAATAAAGTTATACAGATGGATCCGCCAGCTTCATGTTTCCCTGGCCACGTTACAGATGCAAAAGCCTCCAAGTGCTTTAATTTTCTCCTAAAATAAGTATTTTTATCATGCTAATATGCTGATGTTCACCTAAATATTAACTTAATGTAAATAATAATGATGATAATAATTATTATTATTTATGTAAGAAGTTCACATGCCCTGCATTTTCAGTTTGGTCTAAATAGAGCAATAACTGTGTTACAGATAACATTTTTTGAAAATTAAGTAAACAACAATAGCTCTTGATGTCACTGCTTTACAATACCAGTCTACACAAGACGTGAGCAACAATTGTACCCATTACGATCATCAATGTTGTCAAATGTTTGATAGTATGGTTTCCAGCCCAAGCTAAGCAACGGCTGTTTTTTATTGTCCAGTGTATACAGTTTAGAACATGGTGTTACCCGTGACAAAACAGAACCCACTGTAATCAACTGCTGATATTATCCATAGTTTTTGCTGTGCGATGCGACGTAACATAACACAACACATCAAATCCCTCTCCAGAATGGGGCCCTACAAACTTTTTTATTGAGGCATTGCCAAGACAGCCCCCAATCAAATGCTGGAGAGTGAGGTAAAGATTTGGCAGGGTCATATATCATTTTTTCAAGGTATTTGTTTCCTGTGACACTTTTTATCCATCTTTCGTGAAGAATGGAGGCTGCATGGGGGTGTTTTCATAGTATTTTGGGTCATATCGTATCATTTTGGCATCATGCCTCAAATGTGTAGTGGTGCTGTACGAAAATGGTTTTGTTTATGGACATGAAATCCATAACTTTTTATCAGCACAGTCTGAAGATAATTTGTCAAATTTGGTGAAAATCGGACCAACAGTCTAGAAGAAGTTCGAACAAGTATGTTTTGTACATTAATCAAAATGTTGAAAAGGAAGTTCGGCCAACTGTGGTATAATTGGTATGTATGTTGTCAGCATTACCCAAGGACTATTTTGAGACATGTTTCATTACAATAGGCTAATGTAATCAGAAGTTATTAGCATTTTTGTAAATGTCATTATTAATGTTTAATGAATGGTGTATTACTTCTGACAAGTAGGTGGCACTGTTACCAAATTGATGTGGTGTGGTCAGTGTGAGGTGACAATGGCACTAATAAAATTTGGTGTCAATATGTCAAAGCTTTGCAGAGATACAGTCTCAGATGTTGTTTTGTCATCTTTCCAGCAAATTTGTTGATGCGCTAAATGGAAACAATTTTGTATATCGACACGAAATCTATAACTTTTTCCCAGCAAGGTCTGAAGATGATCTGAGTCAAATTGGGTGAAAATTGGACTAACAGTCTAGGAGGAGTTTGAAAAAGTAGGTTTTCAACATTAATCAAAATGGCAGACAGAATGTTTGGCCAATATTGGCGTAATAGGTATCAATGTTCTTGGCTTGAGAACGGTTTGACTAATCAACTTAAATTCCATAACTTTTGCCAGCATGGTCTGAAGATGATCTGAGCCAATTTTGGTGAAAATCAGACAAACCGTCTAGGACGAGTTCGAAAAAGTAGGTTATCATTCGACTCGGCATGATCCAAGGATTCAAAAGAATTTTGATTCTGTGCCTTACGGTTCAAAAGTTATTAGCATAAAATGATTGAAATTTTGGACAAGTGGTGGCACTAGAGAGTTTGAGTTAGAGACTTTAAACTTGCTATGCTTAATGTTGAGACTGACCTCTATGAGTGTGCCAAATTTTACAACTTTCCCGCAAGCGGTTCTATCCCCGCTAGAAATTTTACGTCCTCAGAACGTCCCCACCGGTGTCAAGGACGTCCCCATAACGTTCTGAGATGGTCACGATGTGGAGTTCTTTAAAGGTTTGGGGGACGTTATTTGGAGGACTTTCACAGAACATTCAGGACCTTCTTGGGACGTTTAGAGGACCATATTTTATTTGGAAATGTGACGTCCCCCAAACCTTGTCAGAACGTGCACGCTGGTGTCAAGGACGTCACCTATTAACGTTCCCAGGACGTTCCGAGACGGTCATGATGTGGAGTTCTTTAAAGGGTTAGGGGATGTTATTTGGAGGACATTCACAGAACATTCAGGACGTTAATGGTTTGGATCTATGTTTTATAACTTAAGCCAATGAAAAATAAATAATTTGCACTAAACAATATTTCTATGAAAACTGTTTTATTAAACCTGGCATGAAAGTATATTTTTCTTGTTGAAGAAAATTAATTTAAATTCTAGTTTTGATCTAAATAAAAAGATATAGATTTAATCAAAACAAAATTTCCCATTTAAGAAATAAGATTATAAATGATTTAGAATTACTGCAACTGACATCCAGTCACAGACGAAATCAACTGAAATAAAAGACATAAAATTTCTTAAGATCTCAGCAAAGGAGGATTAAACAACTCCACAAACAGTTTGACTTTATTTGTCATGCAGAAGTTCTTACCGAGAATTAACAGAGGTTTATTTTCACAGTTTTAGTGAATTCCACTTGAAGGTTACCATTTTGGTGAATAGAGTTTGCTTTAGTTGGTCACTTGGTTGTTGACATTACACCATTGTTATTTTTTTTTTTCTTTTGCTGTGTTGAGAAAGCACATTATGATAGCAGAGCAAACGAAGATAAAATGCAATCGGGTGATGTTGGCCTCATGATGCTTGTGAAACCTTTATATAGTGGCTTGACTCATCGATTGTTGCATTGTTTATTACAGTAGCTTATCAGTGTACTAACTGTGCTTTTGACCATGTGAACATTTGTTTTGTGCATGAAAAATATTGATTTGTGGCACACATAGACATGAAGAATCGGCGTAAGAATCTCAACAATGGTGACAATCAACAAAATATTCAGATAAACAGATCTTTGAACATCATAAAAAACAAGCTACTAATAAGTTGCAACACAAATAGCAAAAATTAAAGCAAGTCAGGCCAGTCCATGACTACGTTACTGTTAATAACACTACCTGATCATGTTTTCTTTTGGCTTTTTTTACCATAACAAATGTGTTTTGCAAACACAGAGCTACAGCAGTGTTGCGATTTTAGCTCAAAGGGAAATGTATATAAATAATTACAATTAATTATGATTAATTACAATTATTTATATCAGCTGCCAGTAGTAACTGTAGCAGAATCAATTTTCCATCAACTAATCTGTTCGCTCAGCGAACATTCAGTATAATCTTTATATCAACTCTAAGAAATGATATTTTCTTGGCCACAGAAAATAACTTTCTTAAAGTACCTTTGCATTAGAGCATGTAGCTCGAATCGGAATCGTAAAGGGACATTAATTTGCAAGGCAGAATCAGAATCAAAACTCATGTAATTTGGGCACAATAGTTTATTAACGAAGGACTAACACATAACTAATCTAAACAAACAAACATGAAGTCACTCATACATGGGGAAGGGTCAGTGAGAAGCAGTTAGAGAGAGAGAAGGAACATGAAGCTATGGAAAAAAAGTCAGTTAACCACCTGCTGTGAAACCATCAGTGCTGTCTACAGCTTATACTAAACCTCTGTATTGTTTAGTTAAATGTACGATACTTGCATTGCCTTGGTCGTTGAACAAGTGTCCAAATGCAGTCTCTGGTGAAGGTCTTGATGGTTGGAGCAGTGGTGGTTTTGGAATCGTGATCACGTTCTTCTGGGTCCGAAGAGTGATGAACTCCAAAGATGTTCTGACTCGATGGTGACTGGGAGTTTCTTCCCACGTGAAAGTGAAGAAGAACCAAGAGCTGAGAGGGACTCAGCTGAAGTCCTGTGATCCTTGGGGAATGGAAAGACAAGGCCGCAAGGCCTGGCGCGTGCTTAGGGAAGTCCTGAAGAGTTCTAGCTCATCTTCTTAGGTTCTAAAAGAACCACTGACTGACTGAGGCGAGTCATGAAAATGAATTCAGGAGTTGAGTGGAAGTGTCTGGCTCTTAGTGGTCGAGAGCCAGTGTTGGGCCTGTCGGGCCTGCCAGGCACGCCCTGTGCCGGCT
>NW_026127296.1:105704-185537 GCF_022985175.1 Labeo rohita | reverse complement strand
TTAGTGTTTCACTGTTAATACAGAGACACACTCTCTATACGTGGATCAGGTCAGAGAGCAGTGACTTTTTGAAGTTGTCTGGAAGTCGTGTGGCCAATTTTACCTCTGGACCTCACTTTTATTGTACGTATATACATATATATACACATACATAAGAATCTTGGTAACCTAAAAGTTATCACTCAAGTGTTACTATTTCCTTCTAAATGAATTGCTAATTATTTGGATGAGTAATCTAAAGTGAAGATCGTGGTAACCCACTAGTAATCACTCAGGTGTTACTACATCGTTCTAAAGTAATTGTCTAATAGTATAATATTTAAAAGTTTACCAAATACCTCAAAAGCTTGAAATGACTGTTTGGTTGCACATTATATTTATTTATCATGACTAGAAAACAAGAAGCAAGAACAATGCTTAGGTAGCATGGAATAACCATGGAACAAGCAACAGCTAAAGTGACAGTGTGTATAGTCACATGGCCATATTTATGATGGCTGAATTAAAACGAGAGGTATGGAACAAGAAAAGTTCAAGTGGACGTGTGTAAAGCCACTGGGCTAGTACATGTGTGGAACGGTATTTATCATACAAAGAAACACAGGTTCTACAGGTTATTTTCTCTGCACCGCTCTGCAAAATAAGACTGTTTTTGTCCTCTTTGGTAGGTGCCACACAAATTTTTGTAGGCCTCGATGTCACATGCTTCAAACTCTGCAATTGCAGCAGTCTCCATGATTGTCTTTCTATCCACGCCACATTTAAAGTACGTCTGTGTTTTTGTTGTCCCAACTTTAAAATAACTTTAAAAAGAACATAAAATAATCCATTAGAGTGTTAAGCTAATGGGATGTCTGTTTTATACAGGAATGGAAGTCGGAAATCGGCTACAGGGAAATACAGCCTAATGGTCTTTTGCCAAATTTGGTGGTTGCAGGTTGAAAGCTGTAGGAGGAGTTTGTCTCGGGTCTAATAATAAATATAGCTGCAAGCAGCAATGACGGGCCCTCGCCATCATCACAATCGTCATCCCAGTAGCATCAGGAAAACCCAGTGGGCACATTCATTCACATGCATTCACAGTAACTCTGGCAGTCTGGATTTAAGGGTTACAGCATGTCTCTAGATGAGTGGTTCCCAACCACGTTCCTGGAGGCCCCTCAACACTGCACATTTTGCATCTCTTCGTTGTCTGACGCACCTATTTCAGGTCTTGGAGTATACTAATGAGCTGATTATCTGAATCAGGTGTGTTTGATCAAGGTGACATGGAAAACATGCAGTGTTGGGGGGCCTCCAGGAACGTGGTTGGGAATCACTGCTCTAGATCATGTTGACCGAGTTTGAAGGCAATCGGGTAAAAAACCTACAGTATATCAAATTCCAGAGCATGCGTTTTACACAAAACTCTGAATAACCAACTTCCTGTCAGGATGAGCTAATGACATGTAGTTCGAAAGTTGTTTAGCTCGCTGAGTTCTATATGTGTACTGGGTTTCATATGTGTAACTGCAGGTATGTGTGATATATGGCCCTCCAAATACTAGGGGTTTTCAAGAGTTTTTGAGCATGTTAAGGGGCCCAAGTATTGCACAGAATTTACCCTGTTAAAGAATTATTTGAATGGTTCAAACTGAATCTAGAAAACTCTTGTGAATTTTGTGGTGTTAAAGAATCTGATTCATCTTTCCTTTCAATGTGTATACTCAAAATTATTTTGGGTAGATTTCTAGGATGTTTGGTACATTAATACAAATTGAAATATATGATGTATTTTTTTGCACAAGATACCATTGATTCTAAAAGTACAATTCTATTTTCTTACGCAACTAATTGTTTTACTTGGAAAATATCCAGAGGTGGAACTTATTTCTGACAATTAAGTTGATTAATGTGGCAAAGAGTTGATCATAATGCAGAAACTGCAAAGACTGATTTTACGTCACTGTATTAAGTAATAAAGTAGACAAAACTGGTAATAATTAACAACAGATTCCGCTATGAAATAAAATATTGAAATCATACCTGCTTCTATGATATCAGCCCTCTCAGTCCAGGTGGTCTTGAACTTTGGCAGAAGGATTGCTGCAGCACTTTTCAATACCATCCTGAACTACTCTGATGAACATCTTGGAAGTTGTCTCCAGTCTGTTTAAAAAAAAAAGAAAATAGGAGTGACTTGAACACAGGCTACAATAAGGCCCTATGCATTTTCCATGTATGAAGAAAATTAGGTTGCTCTAAAAGTATGTTATAGAGAATGCAGCCAAGAAAACATGCAGAATGGAAAAGAAGATAACACAGGTAAGACAAATAAATTTATTCTACCTATGTACATATCAAACTGTTGGTAACCCAATAAGCAAGTTATTTAGGAAAATCATTATTTTTGCGTGCTATACCACGTGCAGACAAAAAAAAGTGTAACAATTTAGCCACATTGGAAGATAGGCTTCTTGCAAGTGTAGATCAAATGAGCGCGTGATCAAATGGCATCACCTTAGGGAACACACATGTATCCATGACAACGCTCAGCTGAGCAGTGAGTGACAGTTAACGGTCCTCCCGGTTATTTCTTCAGACACGGCCTTTTTCGTCGGTCGAAAAGGTATTTATACTTTTATATTTGTAGACATTAGACTACCGCAACCACTGTGTATCTCGTAATGCTGAAAGGTTCACATTTTAAAACGTTTTCTGAAGTTGTCCGTCGTGTATGGCTGCTGACCGTTAGCATGTGTGAACACTTTCGAAGCTGAGGTTAGCATGTGAAGGTGAAATGATTAAATGTACACAATATTTACAGAAACTGAACTTAAGTATTTAATTTTCATGTGGTAAAAATACACACAGAGACGTCAATGTGGCTAAAAGTCCATTTGGGACGGATATCTGCATATACACTAAATTACGGACCGCCTGGTCTAAATCCAAATTCTCAACAGTCTTTACAAATTAATTTTCAATGGACAAACTATAGTCCTATACATATAAAATCATAACACTACTGCATTTTTTTTTTTTTTTTTTGTTTTAGGATAGAAGATAACGGGAAGAATTGCCGTCGGACTAACCCCACATCTGACAACCACATTCACACACAGAAAGAGCACTGCAACTTTACAGATGTTCAATTAAAATAAACGTATTTTGCTCTACACAATGTGTCTGTTGTCTTTGATTAGCCTAAAAGTAAAATAAATTGACATCCAGATTACTTCAATTGAAAGTCCCCTAAACGTCCCGAATGGCCGCTGCACGTCCTATGAACGTCCCAGTGAACGTCCGGAGGACGTCTTCACGGGCGTCCACTAGACGTTCACAGAGGCCATTTAGGGGACGTTCTGGGGACCTATTTTTGTTTGCTGGGAACCTCCAGATTCTAGCTGAACTGGTGCATTTGATATAAAGTTTAATCACCTCATTGAGAGACTCAATACGAGGGTTAATTAAGTGATTGATGGTTGTTCAGGTCTAAGCAATTGCACATATTGCTATAAACTTGGGACTTCATATTTTTATTCCTTTAACTCATTCTTTCCTCACTTTCTCTTTCTGCAACCTGTGTGAATGCGTGTGTTTATGCGTTAGATTAGTTTGTATGTCTTAGGTTTATCCAATAAAATCTTATTGTTAATAGAAAAGAGAAGTATCTTGTGTTTTGTGCTTACAAGTTAATGTCTTAAACTGTCGATCTTGCTACTGTGCTAATATATAGTGTTTTCACTATATTCTGGATAATAATATCCATTGCAGAGTTATGTTGTACGGCTAATTCCATGAATCACAAGCCGACTCTGAACAGCCGTAAAACAGAGACTCTGTTCAAATTCCCAAAAAAGGGAATCCCTAAAGGGAATCCCTAATCTATTCCCTTTGAGCTAAATTAAAAATGTAATAACCCTACAAAGACTACAATAAGATTTTACTTCTACTGTTAATGAAACTTTGGTAGTGTAGTATGAGGTTGATAGCCTAATTGAGTGTGTGCGACGAACAACCATATAAGTCCAAAAAAACAAAAAATGAGATAACCATGTGACATTAATTGTATGTGTGAACTTTGTATACAGAAACAGTTTGGGGATATTTTCGCGCGACCAAGAGTCCGCATTTTAAACGTTAAAATAGCGTGACGCGGAAAAACCATTTATGTCCACAAAGAAGAACGGAGATGCCGCTTGCTGTCATGTCCGCTTCGGACATTAAAAGGCAAAACCTCGGCAAAAAAAAGAGAGCTGACATGACCAAATGGAAGGACAGAGTAAGGAAGGCTTTGAGGGATGCTGGAAAACCATATTTGACTCAAAGAGGAGAACAAAAACCAGGGAAAAATCCACCCAAACTGCTGAGTGGAAGAACCGTATATGTGATGTGATCTCTCTCTCTCTCTCTCTCTGAACGCGCTAAACACCGCATAAACAGTTAACCTATCAAAATAAACCACATACCATATATAATAAAGCTGTATTCTTTCATATTTCCCGCCAGTACGGCAAGCAGAGTTTATTTGTTTATATATTTATTTATATCGTGAGATGGCGGAGCGCGAGAACAGTTTGAAGTAGTACATACACAGGTGCGCTGCGCCAGCTTTTCTAAATAAACGACAAGGTGCGCTATTGGAGCTATCTAAACATACAAAAAGTGATCAAAGATATCCTGATATCTGACTAACTTGTTACAGTTATATTTGCGTGTAGCCTAGCCTACTGGGCGTCTACTATAGATCAGTCATGAATAGGTCGAAATGAAAGTTGAGAAAATTATGATATATCTTGTATACCTTATGATATGTTGAATAATATTTAGCTATGATGTATGTCTGCATTGTATTTATTGTTTTTATTTATTTATTTATTTATTGTCTTTTGTTAATAATTCATTGTTATTGCCTGTACTGTAAGAATGTCTATGTATTATACATTGTTCATACTGTATTTTCTGTTTTTAAATAATTATAATAATAATAATAATAATAATAAACTAGAAAGAAATGCTTAATATTAACCTGAAGTTTCTGTTACTGTATTAAAACTAAGATAAAGGAATCAGATCTTTAGTGGTTTAAAGTGATATGATGAACTGGAGTTATACTGTTATTCCACACTAACTGGACATATACCGTTCTTCCACATTTCAGAAATATAAATCACAATAACTTTTGATTTTTAATACTGACACTGAAAAATGTTATCTCCTTAGAATTGAGAAGCTTTTGTTGTCTATTTTCAAGTAAAATAAAAATATATAATATAATGTTAACAATCCAAATGAAAAAAATCTTATTACTCAAAATTTGAAAATATGGACTTGTATGGTTCTTCGTCTCAAGGCCTCAATTGGTAAATCAAAAAGTGTACATTTTACCAATATCTATCATACTTTAAAAATAAAATTAAAATACAAGGAATAAACTATATGATTGTCACGGGGAGAACGAGACGAGAGACGAGCGGATCCATTTGCAAACCTTTATTAGGGCTAGACAGACGCATAGAAAAGCAGGCAGGGTCGAGACAGGAGCAGACAGGTGCATAAGGGCTAGGCAGAGAGTAATCCGTAATCCGGGCGTGGGTCGAACAGCGGCGAACGTTATCCAGGGGGCGAGGCAGGAGAATAGTCAGGCAGGCGAAAGTTCCGAAAGACAGATTAAACAAAACAACAAGGCAAAACCAGGAAACAAGACACGGGGAAACATGGAGAAACGCTTTGCATGAACGATAGATTCAATTCAATACTCGGCGAGGGGTGACACGAAGACCAGGGTATTTATACTGTCCGTGATTGGTGCAAATGGTAAGAGCAGTGGCTGATGGGAAATGGAGTCCGGGGTGTAGTGCAATAGTCAATGTGTGAGAACGAGGTGAGAGCGACATCTGGTGGTGAGCGGAGAACAGGACACCGACCAGATTTGTGACAATGATTTAGTTTGCAAAAAGGCTTTTTGCTCACTGCACAACACCACAGACATTGCTACAGAGAGATCTAAAAAAGAAAGTCAAGGGCCCAACTAAATCAAACACTGACCTCCATGATGGTGGCATCATTTTAACCACAAAAACATTAATAGCAGGTATTCATCACTAATGCATAATCATCATTTAATTAATCACTTAATTAACTCATTAACTTTAATTCTTTGAGGACTTGGGATTTGACTTGGGACTTGAAAGTAATGACCTGGTCCCACCTCTGGTGAAATCAGCCGAGTTCATGGGTATGCACATGTTGCAGGCCCAAAGTGTCTTTGCTTGATTTAACGATTGGCTACAAGCTTGTTTCGGTACTCGACCCAACTCGGTTTTCTAAAGAGTTTTTGAAATAAATACATACCCCACCTTTAAGTTGGGTGTCAGAATTGTTGAGATATATTTGTGGATTGTTGTTGTCTCTGTAAGGTTTACCAAGGTTTATTTATTTTTATAAATAAATAAAGAGAATGACAAGTAGACAAGATAGAAATAGAATAGTGAGTATTAGTGTTATCCACATGACCAAACTAGAATCAAATGCTTTCTTAACCGCTGTTTTCTCACCACTGTCATTGTCTTTGTGTTCTTTATTGTTGAGAAGCATGCATCACATATTTACATATTCATCTAAACAGCTGCTAGGTATTTCCTTTTTACCCCTAAGCAAAAAATAACCAATTATAGCAGGGCTTACAGTTTACTTGTTACGGTACGCACTAGGAGGTGAATAACACAGAGATATAATAAAACGAAGTCTTTAATAAATCCACAAGGAGATACAGGAAGGATAAACAGGTACATCCAGCAACATTAAAGTCCAACTAAGGACTGAGAAAAGAGACAAACGCATAAAGGGAGTGCTGATTACAAAGACAGGTGAAGACAATGACGCTAATTAATGGGAGAAACCACTGCAAACGGATCAAAAGGGGAGACTATGGGAGAAACCAAAACACACAGAATGACGGTTAGGTAACATTACTATTATCATTACAGTTTAAATAAATGAGAATTTATTAAGGACTTGATTCCCTTTGGCTGGTTGCACCAGCTGGATGTTCACTTGGCTGTAAGACCGGACATAAAATGTCTAATTAAAGTGAAAAGACTTGACCTGCATCATGGTGAAAAAAAAACTTTAGATAACACTTTATAATAACTACACACTACGAGTCATTAGTTAAGCATTGGTAAATAGTTAATTAATCATTTATAAAGCATTATTCCTACATTAATAGACATGTGTAAGCAGTTTATAAATACAGCTATAAATGTTTTTTCTTGTTGTATAAGCATTTATATAATATGCTTAATAATTGTATTTTCATACTTTATTAAGGATCAGTTAATCATTTCTAAATTAAGCATTACATTATTTACAAACCGGTTAGTTAGTAGTTGTAAGTGGTTCATGAGATAATTTAGAAAGTGTTAGTAAATGATTCATAAACCATTTGAATGCACATTTATACATCTTATTATTCAGACATACATTAACAGTTAGTCAGTGTGTTAATAAATGCTTTAAGAACACATATTCCTACTGTAACTCATAATTAATTCAGGCAGTTATAAAACATTTACTAGCTGTCAGTAATTGGTTTTTGCGAGCTCATCTAAAGTGAGGACTATTTATGCCTTAGGCCGTAAAGTGTTAATAAGTTGAGTTTTACCGTTTTGAAATCCATTCAGCTGTTCTTCTATGCTATATTGGTCTCATAGGATTCAATGATCTATGCTAAGCTATACTAAAAGTGATATCGCCAGAACAGAAGAACGAGTTTTGTAAACACTTTACAAGGCAAATGACTTTGCCATAGCATTAAATTCTCAGAAAGTCTCACAAAGTCACCAATGACACATCTTGAGATGACATTCATACATGAAAACAACTAAAGGAAGATGAAACACTCACCTCAAATTATATTTGTCATCATTGATTGACAACAGTCTGCTGTGTATCTCGTCACAACGTTAAGCAGGGAGGGGACCAGAGCATATTACAGTGTCTGACATCGTATTTGCAAGTTGCATTAGCCAGCACTTTTAAATTTGCCAAGATGTCAGGTGCTCTGGCTCCCAGTAAACATTGGACTATGGTGGCTGGTGTCTCTATTTCACGTTCCGTACAATAGAATCGCCAATAACTACAGCACTTTCATCAGGTTTCTCAGGGGGTGCTTCACTCATTTGGGAGAACCTGTTTGATGTTCTGATTGGAACAGAAGTGCGGTGTTTTGACCCATGACTACACCGTCTCACAGTCACCCAGTCGCCCTGCTGCACGGGCGTTGTTACTAGAAACGAACATGTACAGGGCTCTCTGAGCTAGTCGCATCCATTCTTACTATCCTCTAATAAAATTTGGATGCATGACTCTAGTTCTGAAATCTTCTCTGTCAGCCTAACAATTTTCCTGCATTTGTCACATGTAAATCCCTCACTGCCAACAGAGATAGATTAGCTATACATGTGACAAGTGGTGCAAACAACAATAGCAGGAGAAGAAGCCATTACTCACTGTTATTGTAGAATGATTCCAACTTACCACTGTTGTTTGATGAACTCGTGAAGAACGGATCAGGGGGAGAAACAACGGAGCGGGTGAAAAAAGAAAACAGTAGTAGATGCAATAAACAGAAACATGAATGGCAAGCTAACCGGCCAACAGAATGCTAAAGATAGTAAACACGAGATTAAAAATGTGAATGGACCGCGAATGGCAATCAATCTTGGAGCCATCCAAAAAATGAAAATTTTAGGTGGATACTCAACATGTGGAAGATTTCTACTAAAGGCCACATGTTTCATTTGTATTTAGAATGAAATGAAGACTAGAGAAAGCACGTTGGATGTGAGTAAAACTGGCTTGCAATAAAGATAGCGGTAGTCAGGGAAGACCTAACTGTATAAATAATAGTGTCGTCTGCATATAAATGTACATGAGAATCACCTGCTGTCACAGAGTGCTGGGGGTGAGGAGCCAGAGGGAAACACGCAGGAGCCAGCAGTACAAACAAAACGGAAACCGGGGGGGAAACACAACAAAACAGTCTATGATCCTGACACTACGCCCCCCCCCCCTCCAAAAAGGTATACTGTATAGGTTTTTAGAGAAGAACCCAAAACTTGGTGGGAATTTACCACTTATGTGGATTTTAGGAAGTGCTCAGAGACTTGCGTGCGCACTTAACATTATTGTGAATTTCAGAAGTGCCCAGAGCTCAGTGTGGGACACTTACCCTAGTAAAGGGGATTTTAGAGAGAGTGTTTTCCCAGGGGGGTTTCACTACTAAAGCTCCAGACTTGTCAGAGACGACAAGCACTTAGATAGGGGAAGAACCCTCCCTTAAGAGAGGGGAGCAACGCTACACCCCAATCAGGACAGACAGTCCGCAAACTGTTAGTCGACTGATGTAATCATGAAGCTGCTGACCATCATAATAGTGGACGTGGATAGCGGACAGACTCCTAACCCTGAGCTGCAGGGAGAAACGCCCGTCTTGAAAAGGGGACTGAATATTGGATTATCGAAGAGATATCTGTGATGATATCTAGGGGAGTTGAACCCAGGGAACCGGGGTTTAAAGTCAACTCCAAACATGGGAATGAGGCAAAGACGCGTAACCCATACCATAGAGGATTTAAAGGAAGGACCCAAAGCTTCACCACTCATGTGGATTTCAGAAAAAAGTGGGACTAAGTGCTCTAAGTGGGACCCTTCTCAAAGGGGAGCAATCATGCTTGACTCAGGAAACCTGAGAGAGATAGTGACAGACTCTACCCTACAAAAAAGGGGAATCTTGTCATACGACAGTGGTGCTACTGAGGAACCTTGAATAAGGTGAGCTGCTGGCTGTCGAAGAGACTTCTATGTCAGAAGTCCTGTCTCTAGACATATCAAGGGTAGGCTTCAAAACCCTGAAGGACAGGGAGGAATACCAAAACCCGCCAGAGGGTGGTGCTCTGAGAGGACACTTTTCGCAGAAAGGGGAGCTACCAAAGTCATCTCAAGGCCCTGAGAAGGGGTGAAGCTCCTGGAAGTCATGAGGACAGACTCCTAACCCTGAAGGCCAGGGAGGTACGCCCATCCAGCCGAGAGGGCGCTCATTAATAACCTTTCCTCAGAAAGGGGAGAGCCCAGCTCGTGCATAAGGCCTGAAGAATGAGAATCAACCTGGACAGGGAGGACAGGCTCCTAACCCAGATGACCGGGAGGTAAACCTGGCTTTGTCAGCGAAAGCGGTACTCTGAATAAACCCTTTCCGCGGAAAGGGGAGAACTACTTAGGTCAAACCTACCCTGCCCTCGGGCTAACAGGGATCGACAGACACCAGTCTAGGTGGACTTATGTTCCTGTCTCAACAGGACATAAATTTCCCGGAGCAGGAACTGGAGGCCTGAGAAATTGCTCCTTGAAGCCATAGATTAATCACAAAGTGGTGCTTCAGAATGAACCCTTTTTTGAAAAGGGGAGCATCTACACTTTAGGTAAACCAAAAACTGCACCAGATACTTCCCCTGCCCTCAGGTTTCAAAAGGGGGATGGCTCAAGGTGTTTGACACTGAGAGATGCTACATATAAACCCTTTCCGAAGAGAGAGGAGCATCTGTACACCTAGGTGACCTAGATTCTATATCAAGCACTTCCCCTGCCTTTGGGCAAAAAACGGAGTGGCTTGAAATGTAAGTCACAGAGTGGCGCTCAGGATAGACCCTTTCCGCAGAAAAGGGGAGCATCTACACCCCAATTAACTAGAATCTACACCAAGCACTTCCCCTGCCCTCAGGCTTAAAGGGGGGTGGCTTGAGGTGTTAGTCACAGAGTGGCGCTCAAAATAGACCCTTACCGCAGAAAAGGGGAGCATCTACACATCTAGGTGGTAGAGCCTACAGCAAACACTTCCCCTGCCCTCAGGCATAAGAAGGGGTGGCTTGCTGACACTCTACTTAAGCGAACTTAAACTCCTGCCTCAACAGGGTGAAGAGGGCTCCGTTTCCACAGAAACAGGAGGCTGAGAGGTTGCTTCTCAGAGTCACCTTTAACAGGATCCAGGGGAACCTCATGACGAAACTCCTCGTGAAGAGTTGTCAATCAGTTCACTTAAGAGAAGACACAAAGGGGATTCTCAAAGCAGGCCTGCAAAGGACAGCGTTAAACATGCCAAGGGCAATCCTACACACAGAAAAAAAATGGTGCTTCAGCGGTTCTTCAGCGGTTCTTTGGTGTGATTGTGGTGCTATATAGCACCGTTAGTGTATAAAGAACCGGTCAAGCCCCTGTCTGGTTCTTCAGCGGTTCTTCAGTGGTTCTTTGGGGTCGTTAAGGTGCTATATAGCACCACTGCCATACAAAGAACCTGTTAAGCCTCTGAATAAGGATCTCTAACTCTCTCTTAAACTCTTCAGTTGGGGAAAGGATTAAAAACAACATTAACATACAGTGTATTTCCTGAAGATCTTTTTGCCCCTAAGGCCCCCATAAGGAAATATTTCCCACATAAGACCTTTTGACCTTAGAAAAGCATAAAAGTGATTCAAGACATTTTGCCATTGTAGTAAATATATTTACTACTATTGTAGTAATACAAGCCCCTATGATTGTTTCTATTGAGCACCATTTTTGTTGAAGTAATAAAATGCTATACACAGCAAAATCCCCAGTGTTAATTTAACACTCTGAGCGTGGACACATATAAACACAGAAGCAGTGTTGACGTTAACGAGATAATTAGGTGATTAACGAAGTAATGATTGATCATTATTGAAGACACCTGATGTTAATAAGCAGAATCACCAAAGGAGAAAACCAGAATTTTTAAGCAAACATTGCTTTGCATTGTCAGTGTTTGCATTAGTTAGGCTCTTGACCCTTAAATCATCAATATTATGTCCTGTTTGGCTGCAGTTACTGAGTGATAACAACCAGACAAGCAAAGAGCAAAAGTCAGTAAGATGGCATTGACTGTGCTTGACTTAATCATCATATAGTGACTTGAGTATTTGACAATTTTCTTACATATTACAACAAAAAAAAAAAAACTATGAACAAAAGATAAATCAGTTTTGCCATAATCAGACAGATGATGAAGAAAAGTTTCTCTTAATTTAGACACACAGACATGAAGAATCAGTGTGAATTCACAACAATGGTGACGTGCAAAAGCGTGTTGTAGCCAATCAGAACTCATCCATGACTCCCATCATGCATTGCGGCATGAATAAATTATGAGAGTTCAGAGTTGATCTGTTTATCTGAATATGCCGTTTGTCACCATTGTTGAGATTCATGGGTTGGTTCTTGATGTGTATGTGTGCCTAGGTGAAATACTTTTTTTTTTTTTTAAACAGGTTGTAAGAAAAAACTTTCCAAAATACAGCAGCCAAACAAAATCTAGTATTAAAGATTTAAGGGTCAAGAGCCCAACTAATGCAAACACTGACCACTATAATGGTTGCTTAAAAATGTTGGTTTTCTCCTTTGGTGATTCTGCTTATTAACATCAGGTGTCTTCAATAATAGGTGCTATATAGCACTAAAAGTGGTTCCCCAATGATTACGAGCCAAAGAACCACTTTTAGTGCTATATAGCACCATTTGTTTTTAGAGTGTAAGAAAGAAACTTAGGAAGCTTACCTTGAAGAGGACATAAGTCCTATGTCTAACATATGCTGTAAGGGTGGTTTACCGCACGACCTGTGGCGTGGAGAGGACGAACACTGCCGTAACCATAATCTGTAGGATCAGAGGGGGAGCATCCGCCGTAGACTCATCATACTTTTCTCTGAAAAGCAAAAACACAATGCACAGGCCTAAGACAGTATTAAGTTTTTTTTTTTTAATAAAAAAAAAAATGGATCGTACTCACCCATCAGTGACCTGTTTTCTTTTTTTTTTCCATAGTCACACAGATCCAAAAAGGCTAATGAGCCTGGGAAAACTAATAGATCAGTGAAAGACCTCTGGTTAGTCCTCCTAAAAGCAGCCCAAACCAACAGAGTGGGCTGTGTACTTAAAACCCTAGCAGGGGAGACAGCGCCATCTTGGCAAGAGCTTAAAGAGATCTGCTCAAAAAACCCCGAAAGGGGAGCAGTCAGTAAGCCAACACACAGACATCCTCAGATATCTGTGTGTGTAGGAAGGACCACCAGAGGTGAAACTGACCGAAAGCCACCAGACCCTAAAAGGGAAGAATTTAACACACAGCTAGCCTTAGACAGCTGCAGTTAATAAGTCTGTTCTGCCATAATCATGGCTGAACTAGTCTTAGGAAATTTTTTTGGCAGTTAATTAACTCCACAATCGCGACGCGCAGCACATATTCGGCTCCCGCAGGAGCTAAACATACTCTGCCCAAGCGCCAAATTCCCTCAGGAATAAAGCAAGCAAGGAGCTGCTGGCGACGCCGCAAAAGCGTTTGTTAATGCTGCGAGAGGCAAACACACTCATGCAAAATGATAAACAGAGAAACTCACCTCTCTTCTTTACAAATGCGTTTTTCGCGATGAGAACTTTCTTTCGTGAAACATTAAAATAAATTTTTTTTTAAAGACTGCTGGTATCAAAGCTGTTTTGGTTACCAATTAATTTTACTGTATGAACAAAAAACGAGATGTTTCTCAAATTTTCTTAATTTTATTTTTTATTCTTGATACTTTCTCCTTTAACACAAAATGCTTTAAATATTTTCACAGTGAAATTTATTTTGTGATTAATTAGATTAAACATTTTAATTGACTGACAGCCCTAATAAAAGCATAAAAAAAGTTGAGTTTAAATAAGATTTTAGTTTTAATCAAACGTCCATTGGTTTGATATTTTTGCAACTGCAGGAATTTTTTTTTAGCAAATGTAAAAGCCCTTACACACCAAAAAAAGTGAAACAATTAAGCCTCAGGCTGAAGGACAAATAAATTCATGTAGGTACAGTAGAGTGCAGGAGAAGAAGGTTCAACATTCTTTTATCAATAATAAAAAACAACGAGGCACAAATGTTACTTCATCTAAAGTCATTTTTGCTAATAAGTTGGATGAAATGTATCACCAAAGGTCAGCAGCAAAGACATTGGTTAATAAAATGGGATTCTTCTTCTTTCTCTCTTGGCTTGCTCCCTTCAATCAGAGGTCGCCCGAAGCGGAGTGATCCACACCACCAATTTTGCACGTTTTACGCCGCATGCCCTTCTTGATGCAACCCAGTCCTGAGAGTGCACTAACTCATTCAACCCACTCACACACTCATTTACTATGGCCAATTTAGACTGTCCAATTCACCTATGCATGTCTTTGGATTGTGGGGGAAACCAGAGCACCCCGAGGAAACCCACACAGACACGAGGAGAACATGCAAACTCCACACAGAAAGGCGTCCTGAGCTGGGGCTCAGACCAGGAACCTTCTCACTGTGAGGCAACAGTGCTACCCACTGCACCACCGTGCCGCCCGGTTAATAAAATGGGATTAAATGTGTTAATAAAATGGGATGAAAGGATATTTGTCCCAGATAGCAACATAATGTCGGCCCAGATCCGGCCCACATCTGGCAGATGTGGCATGATGATCTGGCCCACATGCAGCGTGGAATGATGGCACTTGGGTGGACCGCTCCTGTTTGCCAGATCTGGGCCAAAAGCAGGCCATAGCAATGCCACATGTCAGCCAAGAGCCACAACCTTAGATGAAATCAGCAGAAGATAAAAGACATTCAATCTCTGAAGATCTCAGAGGAGGAGATTTAAACAACTCCACAAACAGTATTACCAGCTTCACGCATTACTGACCAGATTGACTTTACAGAAGTTATTTTTTGCAAATTAACAGGCTTAAATCTACTCTACCATAATAGTGGTTAGTGTTTCGGAATAATTATAATAATTATGTTGCGGAAATAATTCATTTGTAGCACGAAACTGTCTGTAGTCTTGCGAAACCAGTTTAAAAAAATCCGGGAAGCCATCATAAATCACATGAACCTCAACAATGGTGACAATAGAAAGTGCAAAGTTGCAATGCATGCTGGGAACCACAGTACAAAACTCCCAGCATGCATCACAGCATGAATAAATTATGCAGCCTTTTGTGATGTCCAGAATTGATCCGATTATCTGATTGTTTTGTCACCATTGTTGAGATTCATATGCTGATGGCTGATATCTGTGTGTGTCAGCCTTATGCTAAATTTTCAATACTAATTACTTCAAAACTAATTTGGTAACTCATGTAACAAAAATGCAGGTGTTACAATGTGAGAGCATTTAACTACACAACAACTACATTCAAACATTTTCAGTAAATCAGGCAGTTATGTGATAATATTTAATCACACTTTCACAACAGCCAAATAAACGTGCTTAAAAGTAAGTGTTAAGAGCCCAATTAATTAATGGAAATGCTAATCACTATCATGGTGACTTCAAGTGGAACATTAATGTTAGTGCTAATTCTCAATAAAGAAATAAAGTCAATCTGGTCAGTAATGCATGAAGCTGGTGATGCTGTTTGTGGAGTTGTTTAAATCTCCTCCTCTGAGATCTTCAGAGATTGAATGTCTTTTATCTTCTGCTGATTTCATCTAAGGTTGTGGCTCTTGGCTGACATGTGGCATTGCTATGGCCTGCTTTTGGCCCAGATCTGGCAAACAGGAGCGGTCCACCCAAGTGCCATCATTCCACGCTGCATGTGGGCCAGATCATCATGCCACATCTGCCAGATGTGGGCCGGATCTGGGCCGACATTATGTTGCTATCTGGGGTGACTCTGGACCACAAAACTAGTCATAAGGATCATTTTTTTTTTAAAGTGATATAATCTGAAAGCTGAATAAATAAGCTTTCCATTGTTGTATGTTAGGATATGACAATATTTGGCCGAGATACAACAACTTGAAAAAACATAAATAAATAAAATAAAACAAATAACAAAGTGCCATTAAATGTATCCATATAAAGTTCTTAGAGATGCATATTAACAATCAAAAATGAAGTTTGGCTATATTTATAGTAGGACATTTACAAAATATCTTCATGGAACATGATCTTTGTTTAATATCCTAATTTCTGGCAAATGTATTTTTGGCTGGTTTTAGCTGGTCAGCAGGCTGGTTTTAGAGGGGTTTTGGCCACTTTTCCAGGCTGGGAAACAACCAGCTAAAACCAGCAACTTACAGTTTAAACCAGCTAAGCTAAAATCAGCCTAGGCTGGTTGGCTGGTCTGTTTTTTTCAGCAAGGATAACCGTGCTACGGACCAGGGTCAAATTTGTTTTATTTAACATGTTTAATTATTGCAGATTAATGCATATTCACATTTGGTCGAGTAACTGGTGTTACTTATTTGAAACAGTAACTATTATAACAGAAGATTTTTTCTTCTACATTAAAAAGCAATGTGTTACTTTACTAGTTACCTGAAAAAAGTCATCTGATTACGTAGCTAGCGTTACTTGAAATGCGTTAACCCCAACACTGGTAAAACGCTGTTTGATAAACTGGTTACATATATGAAGTACTGTATTACATAGATGAAGAGCTTCATGTTTTCTGATCAGATCTAGTCTTTTGTCTTCATCAGTTTCTGTTTTAATTCGGTGTTTCAAGATTTTGACACTTCATGTTTAGAGATTGTTAGAATAAAAAGTATTCTTTGATTTCCGAAATTTGAGATTCGATCTGAGTTGAGCCACACAGCACAAGATACAGGTCCCTGGAACCAAGAATGACACACACAGCAGTAGTGCATTTCATTCAAGGCTGATTTATTGAGGAAAGGTAGTTGGTATTTATTAGTACATTATGAGAAGTGAAATACTGGGCTGTCAGCAGAAAGATAAAAAAGGCACAAGACATCCTTATAAGGAAACAGACAGTCTCGTGATCTGTCATTACATCATTGGCTGTTTTCCAAATACAATAGAGAACAGAAAGACTATGTAAGAGACATATGGGACACAGGATCTTATTGAATCTTACAATTACTCTTAGCTCTTGTCTTTGCTCTTTGAGGAGTGTTATTCACAAACACACTGATCGGACAATCACCCACTTTCTAAAGAAAAATCAAAACAGAAACACTAATAACTAGAAAATACAACACTAATGGAATAAAAATATGAATTTATTGTACAGCAAAAAGCCCAGTGTTAAATGAACTCTCCTGGGAGTTTATTTGAGTCCATACTCAAGACTGTTAAAATGAACACTGAAGTAGTGTTAATGTTATTGAGGTAATTAAGTGATTCATTGAGTGATGATTGAGTATTATTGAAGACACATGATGTTAATAAGCATAATCACCAAAAGGAGAAAATCTAATTTTGTAAGTTACTAATTATAGTGGTCAGGGTTTGCATTAGTTTAGCTCTTGACCCTTAACTTCTTAATATCAGATTTTGTTCTGCAGCTGTAATTTCGATACAATAACTAGACAAATGTGATTAGATGGTGTTGATTATACTTTGACATAATGATTATATAGTGACTTAAAAAACTATAAATATGATCTGAACATAATGTCAACCCTTCAAAAGATATCTTAATCAAGTGTATTAAACACAGTTTTGACACAGACATCAAATATCAGCATTACACTCACAACAGTGGTGACCATCAAAAACGCATGTTGTAGCCAATCAAAACTCATCCATGTCTCCCATCATGCATTGTGGCATGAATAAATTATGAGCTGTATTGTCTTTGTAATTTCTTTGATTCAATTTTATTTTATTTTTAATGATTTTCTTTGACTTTTTAGTCACTTGTTTTGTGATGTTCAGAGTTTATCTGTTTCTCTCAATATGCTGATTTCTGATGTCTGTGTGCATCGAAAAGAAACCTTTTGAAAGCTTTTTGATCAGAGGAGCTTGTTAACAAAACATTCAAAATTTATGAAAAATACAGGCTCTTTTGTCGTGGAACCAGATGGCAGCTAAAATCAATAAAAGAAAAATAACTCAGAAATTCAATTCCAAATGAGTTCAGTGACTCAAACTATGCTTATATTAAGACCAAATTATAATCACCGGATGATTTTTGCTTTTTGGCTTGTCTGACTGTTTAAGCTCAGTTACAGCAGCTAAACAAAAAACAATACTAAATCTAATGCTAAGGCTCAAGAGCCCAACTAATACAAACACTGACCACTATAGTGGTGACTTACAACAGTTGATTTTCTCCTTTGGTGATTCTGCTTGTCAAAATCATGTGTCTTCAATAATAATCAATAATCACTTAATTAATCACTGAATTACCTCAATAACTTTAACACTCTTGAGTATGGACTCAAACTTCCGGGAGAGTTCATTTAACACTGGGCTTCTTGTTGTGTGGTGACAATTACGAAATTATTAATGTATGCAGTGTAAAGTGTCTTACCATGTCCCCAAAACGGCAGACACAAGATGATTTTATCTTTTTCTGAAGATCACTAAACTGATCCTGGAATGTCTTCATATCAAGGTCATTCTGAGAAATACAAACCTTTTTACTTATAATTTTATTTGGTAGCATTATTCTATTTTGACTCAAATCATGCTAAAGACAAACCATTTCAGTGTAGTGCATCCAAACAGCTGAGAATTCATCAGAAAGAAAAATCTTCCTCGCAGCGTCTTTATAACAGGAATAACCTGTTTCTTCTGCTTTTGTTGAAGTCACAGCATATACTAGAATGTGTATATATATATATATATATATATATATATATATATACACAGTATATAGGTAATATATGTATAATATATACACACACTCACTCACATACACACCGCTCAAAAATGAAGGAACACTTTTTAATCAGAGTATATCATCGACTCCTGGGATATTGATCTTTGAGTTGATAAAACTCAGAGCTAAATGCTGTTAAGAATAGTCTTAATCTTTTCCTTAAGTGTCAAAAAAACAGCCAATAATGAACCTGCTCATGTGAAGTCACAACAGCATAATCATTTGATATAGCTACAATAAAATAATTTAATTTAAGACACTATTTTTGTTTATATTTTTATGTATTTTTAAAATGCTTTGCATTGTGAAAAATTATCATAAATTATTACTTAAGCTTTGAAATATTTTTCTGTTGGTATGTCATTTACATATGGAGCAATGATGTGAACATGAGTTCCATCAACAGGTCCAGTAGCCCCAAGAAAGCTCAAAATCCTTACAAAAGTGTCTTGTTTTTGCAACATGGTTTAACATGGTTTTCAGTTGGAAAGTCAATGAAATGCCATATAGTAGTGGCTAAAGTGACATTCGAACTGGGAAACTTGACATCTTCAACTTTAATTAAAAAATGCGTTAACGATTTTGTAAACATACTGCATAGCTGCTTAAAGGTAATTGTTTTATTTGTGAAAATAAAAATGAAACATGCCAAACTGTGTGGCCATCATTTTTAGCCATGCTGTCATACAAAGAAATTATGAACACATTTATAAAAACAAGACAGGACCAACAAAACATTGATTTTGTTGTACTCAATGTGAAAGTGTTGCCAATTCAGTGATTAAACCGGCATCCCAACACCAAAACATACTAATACACACCAGCCGTGGCCGGTTAGAGGGTCAGACTTGTAACCCAAAGGTTACAGGTTTGAGTCTCAGGTCCGGCAGGGATTGTTGGTTGCTCTCTCCACCCTCAATACCACAAGGCACAAAACCCCCACCTGCTCCCTGGGTGCTGCAGCGATAGCAATATGGCTGCATGCGTGCTTCCCTACGGCTCACTAAAACATCCCAGAAAGCGGCTGTCCATGCTTAATCGCTTAAGAGGCAAATCTCCCACCCACCAACAATTTGAATTTCTGTTGGCAGGATTTATGTTGTGACATAATAGCACCAGGAAAACAAACGCAGTAGTCCAAAGGAGGCGGTGTAGTTCTTGAAAAGGGATTTTTTTTAAAAATTAAATATTGAGATTTGTTACTTTGAAGATGTGTGTGGTTTTTTTGTCCAAACATGCATACCACACACTGGCTAAAATTCAAAAAGTTAAAGAGTGTAATAGGACCCCTTTAACACTTAGGAACTTTTAACACTTAGCAGCATTAAACATATGGCCCCTTAAGTGTTTTCAAAATGTTCCTTTAATTTCCTTGAGTGCACACACACAAACACACACACACACATATATATATATATATAAAAATTGCCCTTCTTACCACGAATGTTGTCGGGAAGTGTGGTGAACATTGATCCGGAATGACAGGACTCCATGTATATCACCATCTGCTCCACGTTTTAAAAAAAGAGTTTAGTAGAAGTATTTATGTCACAATTCACAGGCAGGGAAACAATAAAATGAGGATGAATTCAAAATAAAACAGACTTTTAATAAACAAATCAAAAACCAAAGGGATTACTGGGCAGGCTGGAACACAGACGAGGGATGACGTTAAACAGCAGATCAAGGAAACTAAACAGTACAGCCTTGTGTGCTTTTTGGTCACTTCTGAATGTAGAGTTTTACATTTTGTATTTTTAAAAATCACAGCTTCATCTGAATGATATGAAACGCGGTGACTTTTATTGCACTTGGAATGTGAACACAGGAAAAAAAATGAGGACATAATTCAAACAGGCCTTAGTTGTGCATTGTAAAATGAACGAATTAATGATTGAGCTGCGGGCGCCATCTTCTGGTGAGATGCTGGAATCAATCGTGTGCAACTCTAAAAGTGCATTATGGGTTATTTATAGCCGTCGAGTGAACGTCGGTTGTACACTTGTTTATGCGGTGCATTGCGGGATTGAATGAGTACACTCAAGAATGTCCACTATGGTTTCAAACACTCCTAAAAATTGCTGTTCTTTCAAATAGTGTCTTATTTGAGGGTATAGGGGTCAGTTTCCAATACAGCCAAGAACTACAACTGATTTCAGTGATGAAATTACTGTGTTTCTCTGTCCATTAATGATTTTGCTTGTTAATGAACACTCAGCAGTGTTTATTTATTATTAATATGTTTATGTTAGATCTATATGGATGGAAAATGTGCATGTAATTAGCTTACATAAAGTTTAAATTTAGAATTTAAAATATTTTTGAGTGTGTAGTCTATAAGAATATGGTGTTTCAAAGTATTATAATAATGTTCATAGACATGGTTACAATATTAAGGTCCATAATTGACAACAATTACTTTTGTTTTAATTCGCAGGCCTCTGTAATGAGGTAACCTATGATAGTCTTTCTTCTAATAAATATTGCCCATAAATGGGAAAGATCATTTATGACCTTCAAGAAAACGACAGGTCACACTACAAAAGTACTCTATTGTTCCAGGAAAAGAGCCCAGTATATGGACTTTTTTTTCATTGGTGTATATAAATGTTTGTATTTACCTTTGAGAACTTGTTATCTCTTGCCATTTCCTTGATTGTTTTAATGAGATCATGGGCATAAAGCTTTTGGAAAAGGACTGAATTAGATCACCACAATAAAAGCAGAAAAATACTGTACAATGTTTTAAGTACTTATCTATTTACATTTGGTAAATTTGCAAACAGTTCATAAAAATTCTGGCAAATAAAAAGTTACTGGTATATGCACAGCCAAATCCCCCAGTGTCAAAATAACACTGCTTAAAAAAGCCTTGCACTTTTTAAAAAACAATGATGGATGTTGAGTTTTTCTCAATCCACAAAAAAAAAAAAAAACAGTTGTCATCAGAATGTGGATTAATGACTGAAACAAAAGCCACTGCCCGATGTAATATTCTCCTTTCTAAATCACCAGATCATCAATGGTGGTTTGTACATCACTCTCCATATGGCCATATTTCCTCTTTCAGCCCGTGTTTATCCCAACATGCACTGCCCAACATGCACTGCAACATGAAGCTTTTGATTGTTTCCATTGTTGAGTTTCATACACTTAAACAGTACGTGGAAACTTTTACCATGCTTTTTGAAATTTTTGTAAGTGATTTTGACATTTCTGAATCCTATACTGTGTAATGAGGGGCTCAGCAGTTTCATTCTTCCTAGGATTTTGCCATTCCTAGACATTTCATTAATCAGAAGGTTCATCAGAAAGAATGAAAGGTGGCACATTTCTGTTTATTCTACACTCAAAAGCGTCAGGTTAACTAGAGGTCGGCCGATATTTGTAATTTTTTAATATATCGGCATCGGCCGATATCTCTGTTTGGTAGCGTGACATCCGAGGGCAGCCCTGTGTTATTAGTGCGTAGACGTGCTGCTGCCGCATGTGAAGGACCCCAAGCCAAAACCTTTGTAAGATTTAATAACAGTTCTAAGAGAAAAATGTAAGACATAAATTCTGATATTTCAAAGCCCCATGGCCATATATTTACTATATTACCAGTAAACTATGAAGTGTTGCTTCACTTTAGTGAAAGAAAAATACAAATAACATAGAACAGTCGTGAACTGGCATGATGCTACAGCTGGTTGAAGGTTCCCTTATTTGCAGTTAAGTTTAAGGACTGTAGTCAAAAACTTATCAGCAGCTTGCTTGCTAACATATTAGCCCCAATGTTATAAGTTCTGTTTTATTTTTCCTGTATCCGCGTCGGAGAATTTCACTCTGTGCGTGGGGTGGAGAAGGCGGCAGCTCTTACAAACAATGCAGCTTTGATTTAGGGCTACGTTACTCTCCCCCGCTCACAGACATCACTGTGCTCGGAGACAGTGATGCACGGAGGGTGGTTATATCCGCGGGTCTGGTAATTAAAAAATGCATTCTAATTACTTGTGGGTGGATGAGATAAATCAATAATGATGCAAACATTAACTGCATTTTCTAAAATCTGAACCTGAGTTATGTAGTCAGGACTGTGGCGCAGGCTTCCTTTTAAATATATTTGATGATTGCACCTGATGCGCCCGCACCGTCCTCTTCTTTACCCCAGATACTGCGAGTTTATACCTATATGGTCTCGTCCAGACGTCAGTAAACGTTATTCTTTTCAGCATGGATTTGGCTTAAAAGCACGAGTGATTAAGCGTATATAAGTGTGCAGCGATGTGCAGATCAGCTGTTAAAATAAACCATCCATTCATCATAACTAACAATTAGAATAATTGTAATAGGAAGATCGTGTGTGGTTAGTTAAATCAGAGAAAAATATAGGTGCAGGTGGGTGGCGGGCGGATAAGAGTCACACAATCAACGGCACACAGAACAATGTAGACAAACCAGAATCAGAATCAGAGTCCAGGCAGAAAGTCAAAACGGAGAGAATCCAGTAAACAAGCGTGGGTCAAAAGGCAGGCAGCAGACAGTCAGAAAACAGTTACAATCAGGTCGACAACAGGTAATCACACAGGGAACAAACACTCGGTGGTTCAGCAGTAGCTAAACAAGACTTCGGGTTCAGGGTTATGGAAATGAACTTCGAATGAAAAGGTTCCATCTGGTGGCGATCGGAGGAAGCCACAGATACTTGATTCAAGACAATAACACTATTGCCTGATTTTGCTTTATTTCATCATCAAAAGTAAGATTTTGCTTCTTTTTTGTTGTCAAAAATAGTCTGAAACAAGCCACAACTGAGCCGCTGTGCATCTCCATTTAAACCCAGCGGTGTTTGGTTTATGAATGAACATGCATTTTTAAACAAATCTTGTAAAATGATTCAGTTTCCCATTCATAAAGACAGTCACTTGCTTTTTTCCTGAATGAATCAGCTGTTCAAACGAATCAAATGAATGATTCAGTGTTAATAAATCAGTGTCTTGCCACCACCTGCTTTAATATTTCTGTATTCAAAATGTTATATTTAAAACATTAATCTCAACATTAATCTCAGCTCTAAAACTTTTATGTAAATTATTTTTTTTATATTACCTGTTTTTATATTTAATACTTGGTCAGTTTATTGATTTGTTTGGTTAACTTTGGATAAATATTTTATTTTAATACTGTGCATCACATAAAATTAAGATCAGAGAGATGGTTCAAGTCAGTGTTCAATAAATTATGTTTAAGTTTAGAAATTTTGTGCATCCACTTTTTATTAATGTGACATTTTAGCTTGCAAATAAAGGGGAGAACTTCAAGACATCGGCCCCAAAAATTAGCCAAAAAAAAATCGGCCATCGGCTGACCCTGACCTCTAAACATTGGCATCGACTATAGAAAAACCCATATCGGTCAATCTCTAAGGTTAACCAGTTAAAGTTAATGAGCTAATTAGGTGATTAATGAAGTGATGATTGAACATTATTGAAAACACCTGATTTTAACAAACAGAATCATCACAGGAGAAAATTTGCATGAATTACAATGTTTGCATCAGTTGGGATCTTGACCCTTAATATTTTTTTTAAAACTTAATTTGTTTATTTGCTTTAACTTGCCAAGTTTCCTTCCAGTTTTTGTAATGTTTTGTTATTGACAAAGAGAAAATGCTAAAAAAAAAAAAAATTTGCTGTCTCTAGCTTGTTTCCATCCAACTGGCATTTTGCAGATAAAATGGTGTACGTGATGATCATCCTTGAAAAAAACATTTTGGTGGCAAGTTTCTCTTGAGCTGTTTCCATTCATAATTTGTTACAACCAACTGTATTAGAAATAGGAATGTTGATTTTATTTCCCCAAACGGACAATCGACGGTTACCATCAAGATAATTACAATTAAATTATGTGGCTGTGACTCATTAAAATACCTAAATTTGTTTTCCAGGAATTAATTTTATACAGGCAAAAAGCAGAATGAAGAACATGGTCACTTCACGCACATGCAGTACTTCTGCCAACGGAGAAAAGCTTATAGGCAAAATATATATTTTTTTCTAAATAATTCATACATTACCAAAACAACAGAAAAAAATAAGTAGCAGCAAGTAGCAGCCTACATGCAGAATTTCAATTCATTTTTGATACACTCTTGAGAAAGCAGCATCATGTTTGTTTCCATCATTAAAAAAAGTTTAGTTTTTATTGTGAATGTAGCCTACACAAAATAAAATAAATATTTAGAATAGTTTTGAATAAAATGTCTTACTTTTATATGACCACAAAAAGAGTAGTCTATTGTAAGTTGTTTCCACTTTTGTAAGACGGAAATAAAACAGTGATGGTGTCGGCGCCTCTGACACACAGTTAAACATTAGGCTACTAACAACGCAGCCTGTCATGTGACACCCCATTTAGTTGCATTAAAGCACCTTTTCTCGACAAAAGGTGTTTCCACACTGATATTTGTGACCTCTAAAATACCAATATAGAATTTATGGGGCTTTTAAAATAAATGCAACAAAACAGTAGAACATCTGTTAACCTCATTAGATTAAATCATTACTTTTTTTCTCTGTTAGGGCTTTATGACATAAATGTGTCTTACAACCAGAATTACAGAACCTGAAGTTAGACTGTCAAGGGTCAAGAGCTCAACTAATCCAAACACTGATCACATTAATGGTAACTTTAAGTGAACCATTTAAACTTTTCTCTTGATAAAAAACTTTTACACCTTTTTCATAAATAAAATAAACAAGTGAAGCTGTTAATGCTGTTTGTGGAGTTGTTTAATCCTCCTCTGCTGAGACCTTTTAATGTGTTCTATTTCACTTTAATTCATCTAAACTTGTGGCTGAGTTTTAGTTGTTGTTTCTCTTCAGTGATTGTGTTTGTTAACAGCAGGTGTTCATCACTTATGCTCAATCATCACTTAATTTTAATTAAGTCATTCACTTCAACACAGCTTCAATGTTACTTTAACACTCTGTAGTGTGCACCCATATCGACACTGAGCTGTGTTAGTTTGACACCAGGGATTTGTTCCATACATTACTTGACTACAGATGTATACAGTATATTAGGGTTTACTGGCTCAAAATCATAATACTGATTAAAAAAAACTTACAAAACTGTTAGGAAAGGCCAATTTTCCTGATTGTCCATGAGCTGTCAGATAGATGAATATTGTGTCATTTCCTTCACTGTGTGACAAAAAAACAGAAAACATTTATATCTTTCATTATCATTTAAACACCAAGGAAATCTCACTGGAGTTTGAGTCCATAATCAAAGTGTTAAAATGGACATTGAGGCAGTGTTGAAGTGAATGAGGTAATTAAGTGATTAATGAAGACACCTGATGTTAATAAGCAGAATCACTAAAGGAGAACATCTAATTTTGTAAGTCACCATTATAGCATAATTGCATTTGTCGGGCTCTTGACTCTTAATTTTTTAATGTTAGTTTATATTTAGTTTGAATGTTGTAATTGAGCTATAACAGCCAGACAAACCAGAGGAAAGGTACTTTTTTCAGTATGTAAAAAAAAAAAGGTCTGGTTACACTGTAATCAGCACAAACTGGGCTACAATAATATGTAAACAACATGAATGTACATGTTTGTGCTTTTGAGAAAACAACATTTATGCGTGGTTAGTGAAAATCTAATTTTTTTTAAGTCACTGAAATGAGACAAAGAAACACATTCAGAACATTAGTTCACAAGACTTTTAAGAACTGGATGTGTTAGGCTAGAGTTTTTTCTACAAAATGATGTGTAAATCATCTTGTTCAGTCATTCACAAAAAACAATATACTTATTTAAATTTTCTAAGACATGTTTTGTGACTGAAAGGGAATATGCGAGGGAGTGACAATGGGCACTGAATATTTAGTGATTCACACCTGAGAGACAAAAGGCCCTCCTCTAATGGCCCATCAATGAGACTGAGACTGTCAGGTAAGAAACAATGAGAGATTCAAAGAATGGAGTTTTGGACAATTTGTATTTTATTTACAACACAGTATCATCAAAACATACATAATGAAGGTCAAAGACACATTATTAAGCACACTGATCTAACCACAGAGATATGAACAGACGTTGTGTAATTCCTGAAAACTATTTTCTGAATTCTGTTCAACAAGTAGCACAAGTAAATCATACCTGATATTTAAGTGCTTGCAAAACTCATCATCACTAGTCAAGGAACTTGTTTTACCAATAGAAATTCAGTGTAGTTGAAGATCTGATGTTGGTACAGTGCTGTCAGAGGAAAAGTTTGCAGGATTCATCTGTTGTGCAGGTATCAGATCACAAACAACTAAAGCAAAACAAAAAAACATATGTGACAAAACAGAAAAACATATATTGCCCATGTAATTTTTCTAGCTATCATATGCACACAGTATTCAGTATTCAACAGTAAAGACTGGTCTAAGCATTCTTATACATCACTTTTATATCGTCTAAACATTAGCCCTACTTTAATGTCAATTTGTTTATGAAACATAAAACATTCCTGACGCCTTACAGATGCACTGAAAAGTTACGTATGATATTTCAAAATGTTGCGCTCGATTTCACATATGTTAGTCAGGAATTATAGTTTTGAAAAAGTCCAACTAGTAAATGCGTTCAAGTTTATGTCACAACAACACATTATCTGATGACAATAAGAAACATTACTTACACTGTATAAGATCCTCTCGTCATCTGCCTGTAGCTGCGCTCGTGTTCTGTTTGTGAGATAAACAAGTTTATCCTGTTCCTCTCAGCGCGTCCTCATCCGGAGTAAATACAAGGCTTTTTCCTCTCAGCGCCTTCTTCCAAAAATGAAATGGACACAAACACGTTGCTGCTTTGTTTACGAGTTGATGTGGGCGTCATTTCGCGCGTCTTTCACGTGGATGTTTGTAATAACAATAGCGCCACCGCTCGTGTCTCTGGTGTTTGTGTGTCATGTATTCGCTGAGTTTTAGTTCATTTTAGTGAAGCATTTCAACTGGATATTCACGGAGACTGAGAAGACTGAAAGGACACCCTGTATATTTTCTTTATTTACAAAAACCATGAACATTTGTTAATATGTTGAGCGTACACAAATAAAAGTAAACTTTCTACAGATTCAGGTGATGTATTACTTTTATGTGTCCAATTAAAATTGAGGGAACAATTCAAGTTCTTTTTGCTGACATCTGGAAAATATGCGCGTGCTCCCGCCTGCGGGTTAGCCGACCCCAGGGTGTTAAATATGTATGTTCGGTAGCCATTGTAATATTTAGAACAAAAGCTATCACATAACAGATGGTCCTTGACCAGCACAAGGCCATCTTAAACCATCATATGCTGATTTTTCGCCAGGAATTAGGTATATTAATAACTGAATAGGAAGAACAGAGATGTTTAATAGTAGAATGACTCTTGGAGGACCCAAAACACATATAATAATTTTTTTTTTGCTTATTGTAATAGCCTTCACAATCCACAGAAGATCCAGCACTTCCTATACATTTAGTAAATTTTTTTTTACAACCCATTTAAAAAAAAAAAAAAAAAAATAAAAATTTTTACCTAGGCACACATAGACATCAAGAACCAGCCCATGAATCTCAACAATGGTGACAAACGGCATATTCAGATAAACAGATCAACTCTGAACTCTCATTATTTATTCATGCCGCAATGCATGATGGGAGTCATGGATGAGTTCTGATTGGCTACAACACGCTTTTTGATGGTCACCGTTGTTGTGATTCTCACATTGATTCTTCATGTCTGTGTGTCTAAATTAAGATCAACTTTTTTTTTCATCATCTGTCTGATTATGGCAAAACTGATTGATCTTTTGTTCAGTTTTTTTTGTAAACTGTAAGGGAACTGTAAAGTCACTATATGATAGTGATGGGAAGTTTGGATCATTTTACCGACTTGGACATTTGAGTCTCGTTCAGCAAAATTAATGAATCTTTTTTCGAGTCATTTCGTTCATTTAAACAAAATATAATTAAAATGTTACGTTTTACCTCCCTAACACAAACGTTGAATACACTACAAACAAGACAAAACTATAATGCTATAAGAAACAGAAAAGATTAATTCATTGTTTACCTGGGTCTTTAATCTATGATTCGCTCACCTCGCCTCTTATCTGACAAGTTTTCGGGTTTGAATCATTCGTTCGTTCATCACGTGACAGCCCAATAAGCTTAACCAACGTAGTCTGAGCCGGAAAGAGAATTGATTAGTTCATCTCTCCAGTCCTCAGGTTTGAGTCGTTCGTTCATCACATGACATCCCCATAAGGTGAACGAACAACTCGTTTAGAAGACTCGAAACAGGTGAAGTAATTCCAGTACAGAACCTAATAGGATGTTGCACATGCGTGACTGAACAAATCACTCCCCGAGACGACTCCTTCATCCCAAGTCATGATTTTGTTCAAAATGAACAAATCATTCACAAATGACCCATCACTACTATATGATGATTAAGTCAAGCACAGTCAATGCCATCTTATTGACTTTTGCTCTTGGCTTGTCTGGCTGTTATAACTCAGTAACTGCAGCCAAACAAGACCTAATATTGATGATTTAAGGGTCAAGAGCCCAACTAATGCAAACACTGACCACTATAATGGTATTAAAAATGTTGGTTTTCTCCTTTGGTGATTCTGCTTATTAACATCAGGTGTCTTCAATAATGATCAATCATCACTTTGTTAATCACCTAATTATCTCGTTAACTTCAACACTGCTTCAGTGTTTATATGTGTCCACACTCAGAGTGTTAAATTAACACTGGGGATTTTGCTGTGTACTCTTGAGTATGGACTAAACTTCTGGGAGAGCTTTTTTAACAGTTTTTTTTTTTTTTTGCTGTTAAATAATTTCATTATCTTCCATCCACATCCATATTTGTATCTGAACTGTAATATGATGCACTGACAAGATTGTTTGTTATAGCAAGACCTTGTAATGACTTTTGGATTTCTCTTTTTCACAGCACATCTGTCTCCTTTGAGTGCAGCCAGGAAGTTTTCAGGTGTTACGTCCTGTAAGAGATTGAGAATTGTGCTTACATATAGGCAGAGGTGTATAGTCCAGGGGTCAGAAAGTAAAAGTCCTGCCATATATTTGTTCCACCCATGAACTGATGAAATGATTTCACCAGACAGCAAAAAGCCTGGAGTTAAATGAACTCTCCTGGGAGTTTATTTGGCTCCACACTCAAGAGTGTTAAAAGTAACACTGAAACAGAGTTAAAGTTAATGAGATGATTAGGTGATTTACGAAGTGATGATTGATCATTATTGAAGACACCTGATGTTAATAAGCAGAATCACCAAAGGAGAAAACCAACATTTTTAAGCAACCATTATAGTGGTCAGTGTTTGCATTAGTTGGACTCTTGACACTTACATTTTTAACTTGAGGTTTATTGGGTGCTGTAACAGAGTTAAAATAGCCAAACAAACCAGAGGAAAGGTGATCTGGTGTCCTTGATTATGTTTTGGCATAGTCTTCATGTAGTGACCTGTATGACTTTTCTTTCTGTATGAGTTTTCTTTAGTGATTATATCAACTCTGTGAACAACATAATAGCTATAATTAAACCGATGTTTTTAAAACCTATTTTGCTCAAAAAAAAAAAAAAATTGAATTAAATAAAACACACAGACATGAAGAATCAGCGTGAGAATCACAACAACGGTGACCATCAAAAAGCGTGTTGTAGCCAATCAGAACTCATCCATGACTCCCATCATGCTATAATGGTTGATTAAAAATTGTGATTTTCTCCTTTGGTGATTCTGCTTGTTAACATCAGGTGTCTTCAATAATGATCAATCATCACTTAATTAATGACTAATTATCTCATTAACTTTAACTCTGTCAGTTATGGCAATGGGCGTTTCATTCTCCGACACGCTGTACGCGGTAGACCAATCATAAAGCACTGCGCCATCTGACCAATCACAGCAGTGAGGGCTAACGGAGAGGAGGGGTTTAGAGAGACTGATTCTTCAAACTGCTTCACACGAGTCGTTTATGAATCATTTAGAAAAGGGGTAAATTTAAATCTATTTTTGGAGAAAACTGAAATGTTTTTTGACCTTGCATACATGTAAACCTGTTTTGGGAGTCTATTAAAACAATATTAGCAACCTTTAAAATGGCATAATAGGGGCACTTTAATTATTTCATTACCTTTACCTCTTCGAGGACTTGGTATTTGACTTGAGACTTGCTTGTGACTTGAACAGAAGGACTTGGTTCCACCTCTGGTGAAATCATTTCATCAGTTCATGGGTGGAACAAATATATGGCAGGACTTTTACTTTCTGACCCCTGGACTATACACCTCTGCATATAAGACGAAAACATCTGTATTGTGTTTGATAAAAGAAATTACCTCTCCAGTGTAATCTTTTGGAACCCCTGGATACACATTCGGTCCGTTTGGTTTATTGATGATGTTGCCAGGACAAGGGTTACTGTAAAGGAACATAAATTTTAATGGTACAGCATGACAGTAAAGATCTATGTTAATCTTGTGTTAAATCTGTTATAATTGTACATCAGCAATGAGCCACATGACTTGAAATAAGTCTCTTACTTCCTATTATGAGCAATGTCATCATACATCATCACCACAATCTGATCATCAGGAATCCCATTCTGATGAACTATCTGATAGGCGTGACACACATTGGCCTGAAATGGAGTTGTCAAAAAAAAAAGACATTGGATGAGGGAGTAATGTGCTAGAAACACTGTGTGATCAATGGGTTGATTCACAGAGACGGTACAGAATCACAAGAAAAATCAACATAATATCAAATAATACTGTCACTGTAGGCCACATACCTGGTCCCAATAATTGTCCCATGTGTTTGAACCAGCTACAAGCATTATCCACTTTTTTCCATCTGCTGCACCCATTTCAAGAGCAAAGTCTAATTCAGATAGAAAACAGTGTGTTATTTTAATTCACCAACTGTCATAACAACTGAACAGTGGTGTATAAAGTACCTGGAAGCTATACTTAAGTAAAGGTACAGATATATGACTTTGGTAGTTAAAGTTAAAGTCTTAAAGTATGTGATATTTATTGTACTTAATGTACATTTAAGATAAAAAAAATAAAAAATTTTGTACTCAAGTTTCGAAAGTAAAAGTGTCAGTAAATGCAAATTCGAAAAAAAAAAAAAAAAAAAAAAAATATATATATATATATATATATATATATATATACACACACAGCAAAATCCCCAGTGTTAAAGTTAACGAGATAATTAGGTGATTAACAAAGTGATGACTGATCATTATTGAAGACACCTGATGTTAAGCAGAATCACCAAAGGAGAAAACCAACATTTTTAATACCATTATAGTGGTCAGTGTTTGCATTAGTTGGGCTCTTGACCCTTAAATCATCAATATTAGGTCTTGTTTGGCTGCAATTACTGAGTTATAACAGCCAGACAAGCCAAGAGCAAAAGTCAATAAGATGGTGTTGACTGTGCTTGACTTAATCATCATATAGTGACTTGAGTATTTGACATAGAATTTCCTTACAGATTACAAAAAAAAACTGTGAACAAAAGATCAATCAGTTTTGCCATAATCAGATGATGAAAAAAAGTTTATCTTAATTTAGACACACAGACATGAAGAATCAGTGTGAGAATCACAACAACGGTGACCATCAAAAAGCGTGTTGTAGCCAATCAGAACTCATCCATGACTCCCATCATGCATTGCGGCATGAATAAATGATGAGAGTTCAGAGTTGGTCTGTTTTTCTGAATATGCCGTTTGTCACCATTGTTGAGATTCATGGGCTGGTTCTTGATGTCTATGTGTGCCTAGGTCAAATACTTTTTTTTGAAACAGGTTGTAAAAAAAATCTTTCCAAAATGTACAGGAAGTGCTGGATCTTCTGTGGATTGTCAAGGCAATTACAATAAGCAAAAAAAAAAAAAAAAAAAACACCTAACTTAGAGATTAGACTCTAGGTGATTCACGTCAAACAATGAATATGTTAAAACATAATCATCTGGTGACTTCAGCTTTTGTCTTGTCTGGCTGTTATAACTCAGTAATTGCAGCCAAACAAGACCTAATATTGAAGATTTAAGGGTCAAGAGCCCAACTAATGCAAACACTGACCACTATAATGGTTGCTTAAAAATTTTGGTTTTCTCCTTTGGTGATTCTGCTTATTAACATAAGGTGTCTTCAATAATAATCAATCATCACTTTGTTAATCACCTAATTATCTCATTAACTTTAACACTGCTTCAGTGTTTATATGTGTCCACACTCAGAGTGTTAAATTAACACTGGGGATTTTGCTGTGTACCCACATGTTGCATTCAGGCAACACTGTACCATCGTAGATCACAAGTATAACCAAACTATCATATGTTTTCTCATACCAAAACATTATAATTAGTGTTGTTTCCAAGTAAAAAAATAAAATTATCATAATCTTATGGTAATATATAACTTATCCTTACAAGCATGCACATACACACACAAGCACATGCATGTAAAATCTTCCTCACTAATGACTCCTCACTGCTTGTGAAAGCTCAGGACGCACTTCCTCTCAACAAAATATGTGCAGATATTGTATATGAATTACAATTCTTATAAATGCATTACAGTATCATGCAAAAATGCAAACACATTTAGATAATTCTAACTTTTTTCTTACAAATATCATATACACGTATGCTATGCTATATGCCTGGTATGGCCATATGTGATTCCATTACGGTACAATGTTGCCTTGAGGCAACATGCAGTTTTTTTGTAATTTCCTATGATATATTTGATGATATATTATGAAAAGTTTTTGAAAATAATTCTTTACTAATCAGGGAAGGTGATTCAGATTTTTTGTTGGCAATTATATGAATGAAATTTAATGAAAACTGCACCTTTCTCTGGACAAAATATGGAGTCATGTGACATGTGCACATGTCCTGAAAGAGGGAGCAAAATAGACCCCTATGGGTCATGTGACCACTTTTTTTGCAATTTAATTTGTTAGTATTTGACTTGACCTGGAGGCAACACGGTACCATAGAGGGTTAATAAAAACCAAGTGCTGTCAAATTGCTCTTGTTTACCTGTTTTTATTTTCAAGGCCTGAAGATAGTCTGATGTTTCCTGGAGGTTCAGGAGGTTGATTCCTTTAGCTTCAGCTCCTTTACTGAAACAGAAAGCTACTGCTGCAAAGCTTTTATATTGTTAGATTTTTACTATCACTTTCAAAATGACCCTAGGGGTAAAGAATAGCCAACAACATTTGCAAGAACATACTGCGGGGTTTTTTTTTTTTTAGAAATGGAAAGTGTAAGTAATTAAAAGTCTTATGCAAAACTCATTTTATTATTAAGTCGAAAGTGCCCAAGAAAAATAATTTGAGAAGAGCTGAAAATGTTTCCTCATGATTAATGTAAATGTAAATTCATCTCTTTTTTTCTGGAAGGGACATGAATAATAACCAGTGGTGGAAAGAGTACTAACAATTTGAACTTAAGTACAAATACAATTACATCTCTGAAATAATACTCAATTACAAGTAAAAATACTTTTATTAAAACAGTAATTAAGGAAAAAATCTAAAAAATTGCTTAAAAGTACTAGTTACTTTTTAGCTGGCAATATTTAATGAATTACCAAAAAACAATATCACAGATCTATGTGAATAATAGCTACTTTGTCAGATAAAAGTGATAAGTTTCACCGCTTCTGGGTCCTAACTCTCTGCCATATATCAGAACTATCATTATCAAGATGATGTCATGAATTTAGCTCAAAAGGGAAATGCATATAAATAATTACAATTATGGTTAATTGCAATTATTTATCTCAGCCACCAGTAGTAACCTCTCTCCTGAGTAATTCAGAGATGGGGATCCAGAGACGGCCAGGAGTGAAGAGAGAGAAGTGTCTGATCGTGGACATTTCCATAATGATGAGTTCCTGGCAACTGAGCCCTTTTGGGATGTTGGTCGCTTTGTGGGGTTGTTTCCAGAATTCCCACATATAGTTGGCTTGTTGGTCTGATTGGTCCAGATGCTGAAATTACCTACAAGGACCCTAGGGGTAAAGAATAGCAAACAACATTTACAAGAACATACTGCGTTTCTCAGAAATAGAAAGTGAAAGTAATTAAAAGTCTTATGGTGGTCTTATATGTAGGTTCCCAGCTGTCCTAGGATTCAGGACTCTCCAACAATTGGAGGGGAGGATCCAGATTTTTGTAAAAGATAGTGTGAAATTATGAACACTTCCTCTCTAGATCTTATTCTTCTAGTTGTTGCATACACACAGGGGCAGACTGGCCATAGGGAGCACTGGGAGAATTCCCGGTGGCCTGGCAGCCAATTTGGCCCGCTGCCCTACAGTTTTTTTGTTGTTGTCGTTGTTGATATTGTCTGCCAAATGCACTAAAGTGATTATTTCCAAATTTACTATTCAATAATAAAACTTTAATAAGTCATGAATTGGTTTGTCTCTA
Source organism: Labeo rohita (assembly GCF_022985175.1). Classification (NCBI taxonomy): domain Eukaryota; kingdom Metazoa; phylum Chordata; class Actinopteri; order Cypriniformes; family Cyprinidae; genus Labeo; species Labeo rohita. Next base: position 150,318 of record NW_026127296.1, on the reverse strand, counting down.
ATAAAATTGGTCACAAACATTATCTCATGTGTGGCATCTTATGAACTCACTGTCATGCATTGTGTGGATGATATTTCATTGCCCTTGTCATGTTTTGTCAATTTTCTCCACTGCTAAAGAAACTCTTAACCCTCTGGGTTCTTCAATAATGATCAATCATCACTTCCTTAATCATCTAATTATCTCATTAACTTCAACACTGCTTCAGTGTTTATATGTGTCCACACTCAGAGTGTTAAATTAACACTGGGGATTTTGCTGTGTATCATATGCACACATGCTTTGTATTTATTATTATACAGTATAAAAACAACATCTGAGAAACTAAATTACTATTAAGCACATACACGCTTGATTAGATAATTGCAGAGTATTCAACAGTAAAGACTGGTCTAAGCATTTTTATACATTACTTTTATATCGTCTAAACATTAGCCCTACTTTAATGTCAATTTGTTTATGAAACATAAAACATTCCTGACGCCTTACAGATGCATTGAAAATTTGCCTATGATATTTCAAAATGTTGCACTCGATTTCACATATTTTAGTCAGGAATTATAGTTTTGGAAAAAGTCCAACTAGTAAATGCGTTCAAGTTTATGTCTCAACAACACATTATCTGATGACAATAAGAAACATTACTTACACTGTATAAGATCCTCTCGTCATCTGCCTGTAGCTGCGCTCGTGTTCTGTTTGTGAGATAAACAAGTTTATCCTGTTCCTCTCAGCGTGTCCTCATCCGGAGTAAATACAAGGCTTTTTCCTCTCAGCGCCTTCTTCCAAAAACGAAATGGACACAAACACGTTGCTGCTTTGTTTACGAGTTGTTGTGGGCGTTCATTTTGCGCGTCTCACGTGGATGTTTGTAATAACAATAGCGTTGAGCAGCGCGTGGGCGTGATCTAATTAGCGGTAATGAGCTCAGAGGGGAAAAACAGGACATGGTATTGGTTTCGATTAAACTTACTTCATTTAAAAGTAGACATTTCAAGCTTTCTATAGACATTTCTCTGGTGTTTGTGTGTCATGTATTCGCTGAGTTTTAGTTCATTTTAGTGACGCATTTCAACTGGATATTCACGGAGACTGAGAAGACTGAAATGACCCCTGTATATTTTCTTTATTTACAAAAACCACGAACATTTGTTGATATGTTGAGCGTACACAAATAAAAGTAAACTTTCTACAGATTCAGGTGATGTATTACTTTTATGTGTTACTTTTACCAACCGACACCCTCAGATTCAGGAGTGAAATGGCAACATTCTATGACGTCTGGCAACTGGAGCAAGTTATTACAATGGTAATCACTCCTTGAAAAAGTGGCAGCGGAGCATAAAAAATGTGTACTGGCCTGCTGTATCATCCAAATAAGGCCAGCAGAAAGTAAATCACATTCAGGATGTGCACGATCATGATCCTGCATACCGAAATGTGAGCATCCAGCACATGTCTTTGAAGAGTGCAGCGAATGGTTCCAACCAGGTGTGGACATTTGAATAATTTCAAGTCAGTCTATATATTTGTGAAACATTACTACTATTCCCTTCCAATTGCAACATGAAACTTTTATATAGGATCAAAATAATGGTTCAGTTGAAAAGCTCTTAACCAACAAAAATTTCTGAAAGGTGTGGAGAAGCTCAGCCCTCAGTACCAGATGTCTTCCCTGGAAGCCTTCTAGTCTCATTTTACATTTTGCACCAAAAACTTTTTTTTCCCCATATCTTGAAATGCTGTGCATTTATATTTCGAAGGTGTTACTTAACATCAACAATAATGTCATCTGACATCTGACCTTTGTTTTTGCTCTGTTTTTTAATGAAATTGCATGTCGTCCACAATTAGGATTTCTGTTGTTTATGGCTGTCGTAAAATTGTCATTTTAGGATGCGTTTGGTTACCTATGTTTTTTAACTAAAATTCGAACAGTTGTTAAGTTCTGTTTTAGTTGACCGAGGCTCTGGTATTTCATTGGGAAGCTAACACCAACAGAGAGCAGCCACCAGTAATCTGTGTAATGCTGGACTAGTTTACCCTGAAGCTTATCCCATGAAGTTCAAAAGTGCAGCAATGGTCACAGAGTGCATCATTGGAAAACAACTATTTATATGATAATATATGTTAAAATTAATTTATTGCTGTGATCAAAGCTGACTTTTCAGCATCATTACTCCAGCCTTCAGTGTCACATGGTCCTTCAGAAATCATTCTGATATGCTGATTTGCTGCTCAAGAAACATTTCTGATTAATAGCAAGGGTCTGAAACAGAAAGCTATTGTTGCTCTTAAATCACCAAGTAGTTCCAAACCAAACCAGTGCAGAAGCGTCACACATCTTTGAGCAACACAGTGCTGTTTGGTTCCTGAATGAATCCAAATTTTGAATAAATTGGCTAATTAATAACCCAATTATAAGATCATGGGTGCAAACAGAAGGCTGCATGGGCGTAAATTTCATTTAACAGTAGGGGGGGACAATAAATATAAAATTTCTCATGAGCAATTTTTGAAGGGGACACAAATAATACAGTCAAATTGTACTTATAAAGATATGTCCCCACAGTGAAAAACTTTGCTTCTATCATTATTATTGTAGCATGGAGACTGCGCCATTATGGTTATTGTTCACCCAAAAAAAAAAAAAAAAAAAAAAAACCATCTGTCATTATCCCTTCAATAAAAGCACCACACTTACCTGACACTGTACATCTGATTGACCCTGGTCTACCTGTCCCTCAATAATTTCTGTCTCCTTTGCCTGTGATTGATATTGTGACATTTTCATAAGCACCCATTCTTAAAGCCAAATTGCCTTAATATGTGAACTTGTTGTACTTACTTGGCATTTAGGTGCACTGAAAAATGATCTTATGTCCATTTTTCTTTTCTCTGTCATTTTATCTATGGCAAGGCAAGGCAAGTTTATTTATACTGTAGCACATTTCATACACAATGGTAATTCAAATTGCTTTACATAAAGAAAGTAAAACTATCATAAAAAATAATCACAACAATAAAAACAAGGAATTAAAAAAAGGTTTAAAACTGTATTTAAAATTAATTAAGACACTTAGAAAAGAATAGATATTGATTATACAAAAAAATACAGTGGGGTCAGTTCGGACGTAGCACAGTGCTCATTTAGTAAATGCACAGCTAAACAATACGCTAATTGTGGCCGTTAATGTTAAGTTAACATTATGCCAAGTCGTCACAAATAAAACAATGCATGGGAAACGGCTTTGTCGTGTTAGTTGCAGAGCACTATGCAACAAGCTATTGTAAACAAGCTAATGTTAACTAGATAAGTAATAATTTAATCGTTAATATAGCAGATTCATGGAAAATTACATCGGTAATTAGCATTTTTTGCCGCAACTAATTTCTGAATGAGTCTACATCAACTACATTAAAGAGAATCGCTTTATTTAAAGTGAATAATATACCCTACTTACTGGAGTTCAACATTAATTGAGCCGCAGCCACACACCTGACTTGAACTGGGAAAGCAGGCAGCGGGCCAAACCACTGTGAGGAAAGGGAGGGGGAACTCAACTGTTTCTAAATGATTTTTTTTTGCGGGTTTTTTTTCTACTTACACAATTATTTTAGGTATACATACATATATTTTTCACAATAGAGAGCGTGATTTTTTTTTTATATATTTTTTTTGGGGGGGGACAACCCTCGGATGGGGGAGACATCTCCCCTCCGTCCCCGCCGGGATTTACGCCCATGGTTCATAAGATGCCACACATGAGATAATTAGTGATGGGAAGTTCGGATCATTTTACCAACTCGGTCCTTTGAGTCTCGTTCAGCAAAATGAACGAATCTTTTTTCAAGTCATTTCGTTCATTTTAGCAAAATATAATTAAAATGTTACGTTTTACCTCCCTAACACATCTACTGCTTACACAAACGTTGATCACACTTCAAACCAAAAAAACTATAATGCTATAAGAAACAGAAAAGATTCATTCATTGTTTACCTGTGTCTTTAGTCTATGATTCGCTCACCTCACATCTTATCTGACAATTTTTGGGGTTTGAGTTGTTCTTTCATCACGTGACAGCCCAATTAGCTAACCAACGCAGTCTGAGCCGGAAAGAGAATTGATTAGTTCATCTTTTGAGTCTTCAGGTTTGAGTCGTTCGTTCATCACGTGAAAGCCCTGTAATGTTAACCTATGCAGTCTGAGCCGGAAGGAGAATTGATTAGTTCATCTCTCCAGTCCTCGGGTTTGAGTCGTTCGTTCATCACGTGACAGCCCCATAAGGTGAACGAACGACTCTAAAACAGTTGAACTAATTCCAGTACAGAACCTAATAGGATGTTGCGCATGCACGACTGAACAAATCACTCCCCGAGGCGACTCGTTCGTCCAGAGTCACATTAAAGATTCGTTCAAAATGAACGAATCGTTCAAGAACGACCCATCACTAGAGATAATGTTTGTGAGCGATTTTATTAGAGACATGCTAACATCTCTGACATAGTGCAGAAATGCCACAGTGCAAAAAATGGAATAATCACTGCATTTATTACATGAACGTATTTGTCAACTGGAAACAATGTAACTATGCAGCATTGATGATTTGGGTCTGTTTACAACCTTCTATAAGCAAAGAAATCACACAAACAAATACAGCACTTTCAGAACCTTAATGTGTTGCTGTTCATTTCCTATCAAATACATTAAATACAACATTAACAGCATGGTAAATTAAAAATATATAAACATATATAACGTGTGTGTGCAGTCAAAAAGAAAAAATTACACTTAGAATTTCAAAGTGAAGGCTTAACTAGACCCTACACTTAAAAGTGACCAGGCAAATCTCATTGCCAGACAAGACAAACCAATTCATGACTTATAAAAGTTTTATTATTGAATAGCAAATTTGGAAATAATCACTTTAGTGCATTTGGCAGACAATATAAACAACGACAACGACAAAAAACTGTAGGGCAGCAGGCCAGATTGGCTGCCAGGCCACCGGGAATTCTCCCAGTGCTCCCTATGGCCAGTCTGCCCCTGTGTGTATGCAACAACTAGAAGAATAAGATCTAGAGAGGAAGTGTTCATAATTTCACACTATCTTTTACAAAAATCTGGATCCTCCCCTCCAATTGTTGGAGAGTCCTGAATCCTAGGACAGCTGGGAACCTACATATAAGACCACCATAAGACTTTTAATTACTTTCACTTTCTATTTCTGAGAAACGCAGTATGTTCTTGTAAATGTTGTTTGCTATTCTTTACCCCTAGGGTCATTTTGAAAGTAATAGTAAAAATCTAACAATATAAAAGCTTTGCAGCAGTAGCTTTCTGTTTCAGTAAAGGAGCTGAAGCTAAAGGAATCAACCTCCTGAACCTCCAGGAAACATCAGACTATCTTCAGGCCTTGAAAATAAAAACAGGTAAACAAGAGCAATTTGACAGCACTTGGTTTTTATTAAGCTTATTTGAAATCAGTTAATTTAAAGTGTATTCATTTCACTAATTTTACAAGTAATGTGTTCATTTATTTTGTTTATGTATTATGCTGTAACACATGTCTGCTTGAACACAGTTCAGTATATTCTCATAGTTGTCAAAAATCTTCAGCAAGTGTTTTATAATGGATGCTCGTTGGAGATGCATGTTTTGGAGAGGTTTGTGAGAATCTTTGGTGATTATGTACATATGGGCATCAGAGAAACTACAATGTCGAAACGCCTTCAAATCGCTGGTTTTTCACACATTCATAATGTTTTTATTTGTGATCGTGATTCTAAATGGATCCATATAGTAGCTCCCTACCAAAAGCTACACTCGATGCTGCATCATTTGATTACGTGAGCTGAGGGTTATAAATAGATGTGAGACATACACATCCTCAGGTTGTCTTTGTCATCAGAGACCGCATGTGTGCGTCACGCTGCTGAAAGCAAGTGAAAGTGAAAGTGATATCAACGTACTTGTCATCTGACTTTGAATCTTTTTTGGTACAATCAGGAAAAAGCATCAAGAGACTTTATCTGCTCATCTCTAGGAAAAGGCATGCGTGAGCACACTGTTCGAAAAAAAGGTACGGCTCTGTCACTGGGGCAGTACCCTAAGGTACAAAAGTGGAAAGGTACCAATATGTACTAAAATGGACCTTTAAGAGGTAGGTGAGCAGAGGTGGGTAGTCCAGGGGTCAGAAAGTAAAAGTCCTGCCATATATTTGTTCCACCCATGAACTGATGAAATGATTTCACCAGAGGTGGAACCAAGTCATTCTGTTCAAGTCACAAGCAAGTCTCAAGACAAATCCCAAGTCCTCAAAGAGTTAAAGGTAATTGACAATGAAGTGACTAATTAAATGATGATTGTGCATTAGTGATGAACACCTGCTGTTACTGAGAATTACAGAGGATCAGATGTTGATGTTTTATTGGTTAAAATGATGCTACCATCATGGAGATCAGTGTTTGCTTTAGTTGGTCTTTTGACCCTTTTAGTAATTCAAAGTAAATTGCTTCTAAGCAGTTGCAATATTGTTTCACAGCAAGTGTTTGCACATTATTGAATCAAAAGCTTATGGTAACATAAGAGATAACATGTTAGATAACATGTTTTGCTTTTAAATCATTTGAGTGAACATAATGTAATGGCTATTCTTTGGTTTGTAGATTGACACAAATTATCAAAAACAACTGGATAAAAAGCCAAATAAAGAAATGCCACTGTAAAACTTAAATATTGGGGGGAAATTTGCAGCAGCTCAGGCTTTTAGACCTGAACACTTATCATACGATCCTCAACAGTGGTGACAATAATTCTTCATGCTGTAGTAGATGATGGGAGTTTTTACTATGGTGTTATCCAGCATGCATTGCAGCATTACAGATTTTGTTGATTGTCACCATTGTTGAGATTCATATGCTGGTTCTTGATGTCTGTGTGTGTCTGAACAGCACAAAAGCTAAAATATTTACATGCCCCACGTATAAAAGAACGTTCATTAATTTTGAATTATCACAACTGAACTATAATTCCATGCCAAGCTTCACAGGACTGGTTTTTCAAAACCTAAACTTGAACACAAATAAAGCTACTTTCCATATAATCAGATCACATACAGTCTTGATCTCACTATTTTACAACACTACAAACATTGTGACACAGAGAGATCTAGCATAATTAGTCAAGGGTCTAGAGCCCAACTAAAGCAAACACTGATCTCCATGATGGTAGCATCATTTTAACCAATAAAACATCAACATCTGATCCTCTGTAATTCTCAATAACAGCAGGTGTTTATCACTAATGCACAACCATCATTTAATTAGTCACTTAATTATCTTATTAACTTTAATTTTTTTGAGGACTTGGGATCTGACTTTAGACTCCCTTGTGACTTGAAAGGAAGGACTTGGTTCCACCTCTGGTGAAATCAGCTGACTGAGTTCATGGGTGGAACAAACATATGGCAGGACTTTTACTTTCTGACACCTGGACTATACACCTCTGCTTACCAACCCCTAATGGTACATTTTAGTACCTTAAAGGTCCATTTTAGTACTTTGAAAGTACATATTGGTACCTTTTCACTTTTGTACCTTAGGGTACTGCCCCAGTGACACACTGTAAAAAACAACCTATAGAATCTACTCAATATAATGGGGTAAACTGATGTAACAATTTGCACTTCGTTTTTTGGGTAGATTCTATCCTATATATTTGAGTAAAGAAAACCTGAGTTTATGAATCTACTCAAGAAAATGAGGTAAATTGAAGTAACAATTTGCACTTCGTTTGTCTATATATTTGAATAAAGAATACCTGAATTTAACAGCTATGACAAACTAAAAAAAAGTAGATAAAGTCTACACAGCAAAAAGCCCAGTGTTAAATGAACTCTCACGGGAGTTTATTTGAGTGTTAACATGAACACTGAAGCAGTGTCAAAGTTAATGAGGTAATTAAGTGATTCATTGAGTGATGACTGAAAATTATTGAAGACACCAAAATGTTTGTCACCATTATAGTGGTCAGTGTTAGCATTAGTTGGGCTCTTGACCTGTAGCTTTTTAACATTAGCTTTTGTTCAACTGTTTAGTTAAACTAGCCAGACAAGCCAAAGAGCAAAAGTCATGCAGTGGTGATAATTCTGTTTTAAAATAAACTTAATTTGAGCCACTGAAACCATTTAGAGTTCTATATCCTTTATTTATTACAACTGCCTTGTGGTTTCACAGCAGCAAAAAAATGATAAAGCCTGAATTTTTTTTTTTTTTTTTTTTTTTAATTTTGAATGGACTTCTTACAAGCTCCTCCGATCAAAAAAAAACTTTCAAAAGCTGTTCTTTTAGGCACACACAGACATCATGAATCAGCATATGAATCTCAAAAATGGTGACAAACAGCATATTCAGAAACAGATCAACTCTAAACATCATGGAAATCATCAGCTCATAATTTATTCATGCCACAATGCATGATGGGAGATATGGATGAGTTTTGATTGGCTACAACATACGTTTTTGCTGGTCACCATTGTTGTGATTCTCATGCTGATTGTTGATGTCTGTGTGTGTCTAAATCTAAAAACGTTTATATTTTTTCCAGTCAAATAAATTTCAGAAACACCTGTCTGATTAAACCAACATAAACAAAACACAACTCACTTATTCTGATTGCTACTTCATGACTTTGTCAAAACATATTCAAACCCACAAAATCTAATTTCTTCTGGTTTGTCTGACTGTTATAACTTAATTACAACACCCAAACAAAATCTAATATTAAGAAGTTACTGGTAAAGAGCTAAACTAATGCTAACACTCACCACTATAATGGCAACTTACAAAATTAGATTTTCTCCTTTTGGTGATTCTGCTTATTAACATCAGGCGTCTTTAATAATGGTCAATCATCACTCAATGAATCACTTAATTACCTCATTAACTTTGACACTGCTTCAGTGTTCATTTTAACACTCAAACTCCCGCGAGAGTTCATTTAACACTGGGCTTTTTGCTGTGTAGACTTTATCTACTTTTTTTTAGTTTGTCATAGCTGTTAAATTCAGGTTTTCTTTACTCAAATATATAGGATAGAATCTACCCAAAAAACGAAGTGCAAATTGTTACATCAGTTTACCCCATTATATTGAGTAGATTCTATAGGTTGTTTTTTACAGTGCAGTGCTGTACCTTTTTTTCTGAGAGTGCACCGCGGTTCATTTCCTATCCATGTGTTTTCCGAGGAATGAGCTGCTGTGCGCGTTGATGTGGCTAACGGCGCGTTTCCACTGGCACGTAGCGCGCGCGGCGGAGCGAGCGTTTTCAATTCATTCATATGGAAGTTGAGCTTAAACGCTCGCTTTGTGCATCATGGGAATGTTCAGGTTCAGAGCGCCGCAATTATAAAACGTGAGGAGTTACTCGAGGTGCTGACTCGTGCAGTAGCCAGATTAAAGCTTGCTTTGTCGGCTACAGAAGCAAGAAACACCCAAACGCAGGAGTTGCGAGCGTCTTATGGAGAAAATAAAACAACTGGAAAAGGTTAAAACGCTGTCTCAAAACACCCAGCAAAAGAGACAACGCCAGACGTCTACACAATGTTAAAATTTGGTTAGTGAAAAATGAAAAGACGTCTATAAAAAGACCTCCAAATTATGTCTAAATGTGGTTGTAAAGTGAAAGTTAAAATACTTCTTTTTCAGGCCTGATTTCAACTGAATTCATTATTATATTGTTATGTAAGACAAAATAAGACAATTCACAAAAAATACAAAAACATTTATTGACATATTGATCTTTCACCTAAAAAAACACTTTCCTGATTCCCAAACCTGCATTTGATTAAACAAACTGTAACATTATGTTGTGCTGCACAATATTATTGGGGAAATCATTATATGTTTCAGTATTCTTTTAATAGAACTTTCCAAAGAGCAGTATTTATTTTAAACAGAAAACAGAACAACGACCAATTATAACCACATTAGAACATATTTTAGCCAAAAATGTAAATTCTGTCATTAATTACTTACCCTCATGTCGCTCCAAACCCACAAGACCCTTTTGTACAGAAGGCAAATGAATATTTTTTATGGACGCAGCAGGCGCAGTAATATCACACAGCGCCCGAAATTCGGTCACAATTTCAAAAAGCCGGTCACATTGGAAGTTACCTTGCTGGGAACTAATTTCAGGCGCTGCGTGATATTACTGCGCCTGCTGCGTCCATATTACAGCAGCAAACTTCCTTGACTATTACGCCGGAATGGGAGTGTAGTTCCTAATCTTATCGGCCTAGAAAAATCACAGCTTTACATTTTCTGCCAGTCTTAGTGCACGATATAACTACAGAAGAGTCGAGATTTAAATAGGACAAGGGTTGGAGCTAAACTTTAAAAAGAGGAAGAAGATATTACCAATATTATGTGAAAAAGTTGAACACAGTTAAAGTAAAACATTTTGATTCATAAATATGAAAATATGGCATCATACATACATCATATGTAATGATATTGAAAGGAGTATTTCACTTTCAGAACAATTCACAGATCATTTACTCACCCCCTCGTCATCCAAGATGTGTATGTCTTTTTTTCTTCAGTCGTCAAGAAATAGTTTTTTTTTGAGATTTCTGGAAATTTTCCCATATAATGGACTTAAATGGTGCTTCGAAATTTGATCCTCCAAAATGCAGTTTAAATGCGGCGTCAAATGACTGTAAATGACGAACAAAGAAGGGTCTTGTCTACCGAAACGATTGGTCATTTTCTTAGATAAATAATTTTTTATATACCTTTTAAGCACTGAAACTGGTCTAGCACTAGGGCTGTGATTCTGTGAATCATGTGACCTTTCCATCTGATTACGAAGCATCGCCAACGCCATTCACAGCCCTAGTGCTAGACCAGTTTCTGGCCAAAGATATATTGGTAGAAAATATATTTATGCAAATATATTTTTTTGGCTTCTTCTTTATATTTTGGAAAATATATTTTAGATGCAGAAATATGTTTTCCAAAATGTAAAGAAAAAGCCAAAAAACATCAGTAGAAAATGGATTTATATACATATATTTTGAAACATATTTGAGCAAATATATTTCTTAGTCATTTACAATATTTAAATGTATAAATATATTTTTAAAAATGCATATTTCAAAATACAGTCATTTTAAATTGTATGCAAAATGCTGTAAAATTACTAATATCTGTAACATTAAAAACTCATCTGTTTTATATTTTATAAAGTAATATAGCATTATTTTTTTTAAATCAACAAAGAAAATGCATTGAGTTGTGTGTTGTAGATACACAAATCTCAACAGTGTTGACAATCAACAAAGATTTATCTTTTTCTGGCAATCTAGTAGGTTATTTTGTGATGTTCAGAGCTAATTTGTTTATGTGAATATTTTGGCACCATTGTTGAGATTCATGCAATGTCTTCCTGATGCTTTAATTATCAAAACTGTATAGAATTAATAGCTGATATTAAATATCTACAGACCATACTGTGAAACAACTGCTACATGATGATAAAAGCTTCCACCAAAGATAATTTGGTAACACTTTCTATGAAGCTTGCATTTATAATGCATTATAAGGACATTCTTAATGCATTATAATGCATGCATAATGCCTTATAAACAGCATTATGTTATATAATTTTATAAATAATCATAACAACAGTTACATGGGCACTATAATACATTAATAATACCCGTATGAAGGATTATAAATGCAGACTTCATCTGGTGTTATAATGTGTTGTACTCAAAGTTATAAGCACAAAAAGGTAAGTATTATAATGCATCGTAACTGTTATTATGATTATTTATAAAATTATAAAACATATTAAAATGGTGTTTATAAGGCATTATGCATGCATTATAATGCATTAAGAATGTCCTTATAATGCATTATAAATACAAGCTTCATAGAAAGTGTTACCAAGATAAAACTGATCATACAAACTCAAGAGTCAAGAGCCCAACTAAAGCAAACACTGACCTTCATCGTAGTAACATCAATTTATTTTCAATAAACATTAAATGTCTAAACCTGTTCATTCTCAATAAGAAATTTGAAATGTTGAATGAAATCTGGTTAATCTGGTCAGTAGTGTGTGAAGCTGTGTAATAATGTTATAATGTTGAAAATTTCAACAAATTTGTTACTTCAAAAAATATCTTTTTTGTAAGATATTTGATGAAAATTTTCCTGTAAGCGTTTATATATATGTATATATTGGTATATTTTACTTTCATTTTATGGTTTTTACTTGGTAGCCATTGCTGCCTAATTTAACCTTTTTCTTACCATGAATTTTTACAGTGCATACAAAAATGTATTAAAATATATGTACGTAAATATATTTTAACAAATAAATTTGTATATATTTGAAATGTATTTTTATTTGCTGTATGGGATTGCAGTACTGGTGTCATGTTAATTCTTATTATTTGATATTTATCACAGTAGCATGCCAGTGTTGGTGAACTGCCTAAATAATTGTTTCTCTCTTTATTTCAAGACCCTAATATAAAGAAAAATGTCTTGGATTGATCTCTTCTGCCCTGACAATTCCGAAAGAAGGGAAAGTCTTATCCGCAAAAATCAAGAGCTTCACGTCTTAATGAGAAACAACTTCCGAGCCACCAACCAACTCATTGATGTTCTTAAGGAGCACTTAGGTTTGTCCTTCAGTAAGATCACCCTGAACGAGAAAGCTACTGTGAAGGAGAACTGTGACAAAATCATTGCACGCATACGTGAGATCCAGGCAGAAGTGGAGAAGATTAACCAGCAGTTGAAGCAGAAGCTGGAACCGACGCTGTATGAGAAACTGAAGAACAAGTCTCTGTCTGAATGTGACTTTCAACCAGTTTTAAATGTTGTTCGTAGACTTTATCATTTAGCAGCCATTTCTTCTGCTGTTGCTTTAGTTGCTTGGCTAATTTCAAATGTAACCATGATGACAAGCATTACAGTGACATTTGGTTTAATAGCGATAGGGGTTATGGGCTGTGTTGTGTTTGGGGTGTTATGCATGGGGATTGGTCTGATTTTGGGGAACATTGTAGGAAAGATGGAGCGTGATCGTCTTGAGAGGGCTTTGAAAGAGTATGACAAGGCTTTGGAAGAATTCAGGCCAGCATCTGAAAAATATCAGGACAGCATAACCTATGTCAGGATAAGCATTCAGATGATGCAATAACTACACAATCCTATCAGAGTTGTCATTAACAAGTGACTTTTCTTATTCTCTGACAGTTTTGTGTTGTTTTTCAACTAGAGATTCATAAATATTAAGACAAAAAGAGCTAGATGTATAATGGGGAAGATGCTGATACGTTTAAAAAATGTCATAAGCAAAATATATAATTTTCCCACTTATTTCACAGATGCAGATGTATTTCTTTCATGGATGTCACATTTTAGCTGTTCAGATAGTAGGCATGCATTCAGATCTTTTAGGTGTTTGTTAAATGCCATGTCTACACCTGGTCTTCTGTAGCCTTGCCTTCAAATTAATGAAATAAACTGTTTAAAATGTTAAAATGATTCCTTGTTTTTCTTTAATATAACTTTTTTTCAATGCAAAAGACAATTTTAATCAGGATGTATTTTAAAGCAGTAGTTAACATCACATGATCACATGTTAATATGTGTTGCTAAATGCAAGTGCTTTTCTCTTGACCAACAGAAGGCATCAGAATGCAGTGTGGCATCAAGTTGCTGTCTTTGCTCTTCGGCAAGAAAGATGAGCTCAAGAAAGAAGAGCTGATAAGGTCCACCCAGACCCTCCACCACTATGTGCACAAGTACTTCAGCATAACCAACAGACTGTTAGAGATACTCAACGCTCACCTGAATCAAAGCCCTTCTGATGCAATTGAACCAAATGAAAGTGAAAGCATTGAGAAAAATTGTGCCAGAGTGAGAAATGTTATGCAAGCGATCCTGGATCTTTCTGAGAGTGAGAACAAACACGTCCAAAAGGAAAAACACGATCTTTATAGCCTGATTACTACATCTGAAATGTCACTGGAGGACAAGGCTAAACAGATTAAGGATCTGAATCAGAAGACCATGGGAACCTTGGGGGAAATGTTCGGTCCTGTAGTCGTGGTTCGACTGGCGAACAGTGATCTGATGAATGCAATGCCTCCAGTGGAAAGCCGTGAATCCCTGTTGCTTACACCCGGAGATCTAGTTCAGAGCAGCGCAAAAATCACCAAGCTTCTGTCTAAACCAGAGAGCCTGGATGACGCTCTACAGTTAGTGCAAGATGCCTTGTTTGCTCTGACAGAGCGCTGCGACTCCTACAATGACATTCTGTGTGAAGTGGAAGCCTACGTCGCCATTTTATCTGAAACATGTAAAGCGATATTATAAAGATTGTCTCATACTAAGATACCCAGAGAGAGTAGTGAAGATTATGCTTAGCTGTTTTCCTCCACACCACTTTTAATGTTTTATTACTTTTTTATCTTTTATTATTATAAGATTTAAATTTTGGTGTTGAGTCCTAATGTGATGTGAAGGGTGAACAGAAATGAGAGAGAGAAGGGAAAGTGCAGCAGGGTATGGAGTTTTTACCAGTTCTAGCTATCTGTTCAATAAAAATCATCAATATTTGCAAGTCTATTGCTGGCAACAAGCAGCTAAACTCTTTGCCTTACAGTAACAATCATAATCAAAAACAGCTGCCCACTGTGTATGTTTCTTCCACAGATTTTGATGCATTATTGATACTGACAATCTGAAAATCAAAACATTAAAGTCAGACTCTGTCAAACAGAAAAAGCAGATGGTGTTTTTTTGGGTTGCGGTTATCCTCAGCTCATTTGCTCATATTTAATCTACTAAATAATTTTGTTTTGAAAATAAGCATGTCTTGTTTTCGGATACGGTACAATAAGAGGATTTATGTAATTATAAGTTCTGCAGTAATAGTAATAAAAAGAAAATAAGAGCGACAGGTGCCTGATAGCATCAATTACACGACAACCTTTCCTAGTACGTTTTCCTCCATGTTTGCAATATTTGCACAAGGGAGCTCAAAGATCTCATCTTTGGAGAAGACTGTTGATTTTAGACCTAAAAAATATAAGTGTTACTATTAGAATGCATTGTGTACCCACTCCAACACTTACAGACAATAATAATGATAAATGCTGACCAATAATTAATTATATTTTATAACAAGCATAATGTAATTTGTTTTTTTTCTTGTCATAGCTATGCATGACTACACACTAGACAAATGCAGTCCAGGTGAATACATCTCAATTTAGAATTAACTTCATAATGCAAAATGAATTAATGGTTCAAACTGCTTTCGGACGGCGTAGTATTTGGGTCTCGAGTAGACCTCTGGTGGGCAGAACTGTAACGCTCCTGTAAGCAAGACATTGTATGAGTAATGTTTTTCCAAATATTTTTTAAATCATTTTAGAATAGAAAAAATAAAACAATGCGATACAAAAAGCCAGCTCACCTATATATTTCAAGCTGTGATAGCCATCGCTGTTAAGCAGGTGACCGGAGCCGAAGTCGATCAGTTTGAGCTCCAGAGTGTTTGTGTTCACCAGGATGTTGTTAGCATGAACGTCATTATGAAACACACCGCGGTCTATGCAGTGCTGCACCACTACGACTAACTGGCACATGAAGCCGCGTGCGATGGCTTCAGTCAGTCCCTCAGAATCACAGATGAACTCTCTCAAGGTCACGCACGGTTGAGGAAACTCCAGAACGAGTGAGCAGATCAGGGGCCGATCAGACCACTCATACATTTCTATGACGTAGGGGCGGACAGGAGGACGCCTCAACATGAGCAGCAGCGCCACTTCTGTAGGCAGACGTCTGGAACAACCAGGCTGGAGAAAAACATGACAAGACGATAATGAAACATTAGTTAGCTGTAGATTTACATTTAGATTCTGCAGAGCAGCGGTACATCTTTAACAACTAAACATGTATTTTTAATCTTTGCCAACTTACAATTCGAAGAGAACAGTGGTTGTTCCATTTCCGCATTCTTTTGATGGCAACCTGCAAAGAAAGAAAGAAATTCATATATTTATTAACTGGCCTCACACTCTCCAATCTGTAATTTATTTTAAACACACGTTTGGATCAGGGTCTCTCTACATAAGGAGTAAAAGTGTTACCTCTCGACCGTCTGATTTACGGATCGCCTTGAGCACCTTGCCGTAGCTTCCCCTTCCTAACAAATCTTGCAGTTTGTATAATTTGGACAAATGTTCTGAAAAACAAAAGAGGTTGCAGAACAGGTTCAGTTATCTTATATTAAATTACTGTACCTGTCTGATATCAAAACACACTAAATAAAAGCCATGTTTCTTAAAAAAACTAATGTTATTTATATTTGTTAAACAAGCAAACTAAATATACATTGTTAAGGTTTAGAGTAAGTTGATATCAGAATTACAAACTAATAATACTTTAAAATATTACTGAAAAATAAAATAAAATGGACAATAGAGCTGACAGCACACTCACTGTTGGTTGGCTTGTAATCGAGGACAGACAGTTCGGGAACAGCCGGATCGCTGTCAGGCTTGTTCTGGAGCTCAGAGGGACCCGGGACAGGCTCCGGATCGGGATCGGACTGACGTGGAGTAGGAGACTGCACTCTTGTCCGTCTGCAACGGAGGAAAGGCTTCTTTACGGCCTTCCATGCTCTCTTGAAGAAGGCATGGATTCTACTCATCCTGTTGCCTCGTGTTTCTTCATTCAAGAAAAACAGAGAGGAAAATATTAGCAACATGTGTGACCACAGATTAAACAACAATGATCAATAAATATGACCCATTTAAGAAAACACTGAAGAAAACAATGGAAAAGCAGCGCAGTGGATTTTAAAAACACTTAAGCTGTGAGCAACCCCTTACAACTGCCACAACTAATCAATAAAATCTGTAATGCAAACATTTGAATATATCAGTCACAAAACATACAATTCGAGTATTTACCAACAATACAATGATTTGGTTCAGTTGTTAATACTAATCTCACCTGTCGGGCTTATGTCAGCAGGAGGCTGTTCATTCACTGCTGTTTCTGAAGCCCTGTTTGACTGTGAGTCAGCGGGCAGTGAATCGATGCTCCACTCTTCTTCATCATTGACCCACTGACAGAAGCCGCTGCAGAAGCTGATGGTATCCAGCCAAGCAGCCGCTTCTGTCTCATGAACAGCACCCTCAGGCACGGACACGGATGTTGGACTCATCGTGATGCCGAAAGTGGACAAACTCTGTAAACTCGAGTGTTCAAGTTCTGCAGACTTTCGTCGGTAGAGTTTCTCTATCATTATGAAAATTCACTCAAGTGACAGTGTCCACAAGCGCTCAGATTCACACCTTCACCGACAGTAAAGAGAGTCTGCAGATACCGTGGAGTGTCGTCGTCACAATACACGAACGTTCGAAAATGGAACGCAACAGAGCGGGAGTCTCAGAGCGCATTTTTTAAAAGATGCGGGTTTTTTCTTCACAAAGCAGACGTCCAAATGCCCATTAAATGTAAGTTATGTTTACCTTTATTAGAATTGCATTCGCCAAGGAGGCACACCTCTAAATTAAAAATCAAAGCTGTTATTGTGAAATCTGATTACAATTTATTTTGCACCATACTTGTACAGATATTTACTGTGGTTATTTAAAAGTTTTATTTCTATACACTTTTCACAAATATGCAATGTTTCAAATCAGCTTTACAGAAAAATATAACGTTAATGTTTATCATGCCCTTATAAGTGATGTTTTACGTGAGTACAGTCTACAAACGTGGGTAAATTTGAATATACTTCTAACAATATATTTGGAGTGTGCCATAGTTTAGATTGTATAACGTGAATTTGACACATAAATGTTAATATTAAAATTTTACAATAAACATAAATATTAGAATTCTTAAACATTGTGAGAATGTTAGAAAGTTTGATTACAGTGACTCAGTGTGCTCTAACAGTAAAATATCAGGGGCAAAAAACAAATATAATAAATAAATAAAAATGATTCATGTGTGGTATACTTATTTACATTTGTTTCTGCTTAATGCAACAACGTGATTTTAAGAACGGATATGTCTTTGTGCAATCAGTTGGATTTAATAAAATTAAGGTAATGAATGTTTTAACTAGGTAAAAAAGTTCTTAAATTCAATTTAATTTCAATTTTAAAGTTGGCTTGAGAAAGCTGGACCAGAAAGTAGGAAAAAGTTGAAAAGGTTTTAAAAAGTTTGAACAGTTTAAAAAGATTTCCAAGTTTTAAGTTTGAGGGTTTTCAGTCTAAAATAGTTTGACCTTTATAGTAGTTTTCCCTGGTGAAAAAACCAGCATATGCTGGTAGGTATGTTTTGATGCTGGTTTAAGCTGGTCCTTTGCTGGTTTATGCTGGTCCTTAGCTGGTTTATGCTGGTCTTTGACCAGCAACATGACCAGCAAAAGCCAGCAAAGGACCAGCTTAAACCAGCTAAGGACCAGCATAAACCAGCAAAGGAAACCAGCAAAGGACCAGCTTAAACCAGCTAAGGACCAGCTTAAACCAGCAAAGGACCAGCTTAAACCAGCTAAGGACCAGCTTAAACCAGCTAAGGACCAGCTTAAACCAGCATCAAAACCTACCTAACCAGCATTCCAGCATCAAAACATACTTACGAGCATATGGTGTTTTTTTCACCAGGGTTAAAAGCTTAATGTTTGATTAATGTTAGATAGCTAGATTGATATAGATAAATTGCATGTTTTTAGCATTATTAACAAGTTGCTAACATGTTTTAAAATGATGAATGAATTGATAGCATGATTATAGCATGATTACCAAGTTGTTAGCATGATTAGCATGTTACTAATTGGAAACACTTCAGGAATGAAGTCGTCATCTGTTTAGTTGAATCTGATCGTTTACCTTTGGTCTGCTGAGAAAACAAAACGCAGAATGATTTACTCTGTGTTTTGCTAAGAGGTGCTAATGCAGACGCCATTAGCACGTTTGCGAACAAATTACTGCTTAACTGCTTGTTCTCCCTCTTCTTCTTTAACTTCCAATGCTGGTTATTTCAATTGCTGACTTGTTGCACACCAGTCTGTTGTTGTAGGGACATTTCCACTTCCCAAACGTGACGCTGAACGAAACAAATTATGATTGGTTGTTCGGCATGTCTGTCAAGCGGCCTTATTGGCGGGCCTTGGCCAATGAAAGCTGCCATGGATTCCAGACCTTCAGTCGTCAGTCTGAGGGTCTGGCTACGCGACAATAACAAACTCCAAACTCAGCCCAGATCTTCAAACTAACTGCTAATCATGCTAACAACATGCTAGTAACTCATAAATCATGCTAACAACATGCTAGAAACATTAAAAACTTGCTAATCATGCCAGGATCAAGTTAGAAACTTGTTAAACATGCTAGAAACATGTTAGAAACAAGTTTTCAGCTTGTTAATCATGCTAGAAACACGTTAGCAACTTGTTAATCATGCTAGAAACACACTAGCAACTTGGTAATCATGCTATAAACGTTTTAGAAACATGCTAATCATTCTATAAGCATGCTAGCAACTTGGTAATCATGTTAAAATAATATTAGCAACTTACTAATCATGCTAACAACCAGTGTTGGGCACATACCTTTAAAAAAGTAATTAGTTATAGTTACTAGTTACTTCCCACAAACAGTAACTGAGTTAGTAACTGAGTTACATCATTATAAAAGTAACTAATTACCAGGCAAAGTAACTATTGCGTTACTTTAAAAAAATCTAATTTAATATAACTATAATATAAATATAAAACATTGTACACTAATCTACACTATTTTAATGTTGTTGTGGGCAGTGTTGGGAATGTTATTTTAAAAAGTAATTAGTTATAGTTACTAGTTACTTCTCACAAATAGTAACTGAGTTAGTAACTGAGTTACATCATTATAAAAGTAACTAATTACCAGGGAAAGTAACTATTGTGTTGCTTAAAAAAAAAAAAAAAATAAATAAATAAATAAATATATTAAATAACTTGGATGACCCCAATATTAAATATGTTAAATGAATGAAATTTTAATGAAATTAATTAAATTTTTAGTTTACTCACCAGACTAATATTAAATATATCTGATATAATATTATAATTATAATTAACATTCAACTTTAGCCATTAGAACTTTAGTAATTAGAATAACCATGTATGAATGCATGTTTGTCATGTTGACTGAACGTAGGACTGGTGCTGATATTGTTTGTAATTTAGTGTTTCTATGAACGTCTTGTTACTACCACAAATTCTACGAATTAATAACAATATTAAACACACTAAGGTTTAATGAGCTTCTGGGTTCATGAATATTAATCACGTTGTCTGCGTTCACTGTAACTGATTTGCTGTAATCAAAACAGGGATGATAATAGGCGAGCGCCAGCCAATGAGATTGCTGTTTGCACATTAGCTCCGCCTACTACCGGAGAAACCAGCAGTTCTTAAAAGCTGAAGTATTCCAAAGCAGCTTCATTGTTTTGAGAGGAAAATACAACAGAGAATATCGTTTACACGTAGCGTGTAAATTCTGCATGGTATAAGACTCTGTCGCTCTGCATCTTTCTGTGGTTGTGTGAGACAAAGTGACGCTAGTCATGTGCCTTCACACTAGAGTTTACAGCTCGTCAAATACAGGTACACTGCACATCCATTCAGATGAACTGAAAAATAAAATTATAATAATATTATAATAAATGATAGTAACGCCGTATTTTATTGGCAGTAATGGTAACGGCGTTGTAACGTAGGAAACAGTAATTCGTTTGATTACTCGTTACTGAAAAAAATAACGCCGTTAGTAACGCCGTTTATTTATAACACCGTTATTCCTATCACTGCTAACAACACACTACCCAGCAAACATGCCCGCATGGGCCCGCTGCGGGTTTACTGTGGGACAGTGTGGGCAGAGCAAGCCCACACTAAACCCGCTGTGGGCCCTCTGTGGGCTAGCCCTTAATATCAATTTGCTTACTGTTGTCTCGCAGAAGACAATATTAGTGCAATTTACCCTGATCATCCAATTCAAAAAGTTTACACCCCCTGGCTCTTAATGCATTGTGTTGCTTTCTTGAGAATCAGTGAATGTTTCCATCTGTTATAAAAGTTACTGTATGTATGAGTTCAATTGTCCAATTGAAAAGATGGATTTCAAAATCTTACGTTTACTTCTGAAAAGGGTTCAAATATGCAGATGTTGCTGGAAAACCAAATAATGTGCAGGAGCTGGAGGATTTTTCTGAAGACCAGCAGGCAGCTAAACTGCTCAGAACAAACAAAGGACTCATAAAAAAACTACCACAAAACATAAAAAAACAGTTGTGGATTATCCAGGGGGAAAAAACACAGAATTAAGATTCAAGAGTATGTAAACTTTTTTTATGAATGTGTCTGTTTATAACTGATAGACATCGGTAAATTCTCCGCGCTGACCGGAAACTGTTAACGATAGGACAGTGTCGCAAACAATATACATTTGATTAAAGATTATTACAGAGATACAGCCATATTACTGTCATGTTATTGTTACTTAAAAATGGTATATCTTACGATTATATCAATACTATCTTTGTAGGAGTTGCGTCTTAAACAAGCTGTGGAGAGAGAGAGAGAGACTCGTTAGAGTACAGTACGGGTGCATCTCAAACAAAGCTTGTGAATCAGTATGTAGCCATAAAGATTGTCACTGTCATACCTAATCAGCCATCTGGAATAGTAATTTAGTAAAAAAAAAAAAAAATTGCCCAGGAAATAATATTAAGGTAGCATATTCACGTATAATGATTTCTCCTGGCTGTTTAACTGTAACCTGTGTAATGCTTGACTTATTTTTAATTATTTTTTCTTCCTTTTACATTCTCAGATATTACTGTACATAGTGTTATTTATTTATTTGTTTGTTTGTTTGTTTTATACCATTAATGTAATGTTTGTCTTTTGTTTGTCTGCATCTTTTGTAATGTAAGTGCATTTAAGTTTATTTAAAGCTGCACATTCATGCATCAAGTTAAAGTCATAAGTAATTTCTTAAAGTGCACCTTCCTCCAAAAATTAAAGTTCTGTCATCATTTACTCACTCTGTTGTTGTTTAAAAAAAGGATTTAGAAGAACATTTCAACTGTTTTTGTCTATACAATGAAAACAACAGTGGATGCCATTGATTTTCGTAGTATTGACAAAAACACTGAGACAATGTTGTATTATTTAGGTTTTTTTATCTAGCTATCTATCTATCTATCTATCTATATATATATATATATATATATATTTACATTTTAATTTTTCTTTTCTTTCTCACTTAGATGATGGAACAAAAAGCATGCTGGCCACAACGTCTAAAATGGAAACATCTATTAAAATGCCTCCGCAGTATAAGACACTTGGGATGGTGGAAGGAGCAGAAGAACAGCGATCAGGCAGATTCTACTGTTGGCCCTTAGGGAACTGATTTATGATCTACTTAAAGTTCTGATTTAGTAATAATTGATCATTGCTCTGTCCTATAAAATTATTTCATACATTCCACTGTTCAATAGTTTGGGGTCAGTAATTTATTATTATTTTTTTAAATCTAAGAAATACATTTTTACATTTTAAATGTTTAAGAAATTATTTTTATTCAGCAAAAATGTGTTAAATTGATAAAAACTTTTACATTGTTGCACAAAAATCCTATTTCAAATAAATGCTCCTCTTTTAAAAGCATTATTTAAAGGATCCTGAAAAAATATATCATGATTTCCTCAAAAATATAAAGCAGCACAACAGTTTTCAAGACTGCTGATGATAAGAAATGCAGTTTTAAGCATAAGAGAGCTCTTTCAAAAACACTGACAAATCTTACCGACCCTAAACTTTTAAACAGTAGTGTTTTCTGCTTTTTTTTTATTTTTTTTACATGGCTGTGAATAAATGAAAGTATTGAAATTTATGACTCTTAATTTATTGCTTCTACTTTCAGCGTGCAGTTATTCTGCATATGCATTAATAGTAATATTGTGGCATTTTGCAGGTACAAAGCAAAAGCAAACTAATTTTGTTATTTGTTAAGGCCACAATGGCCATTCACAGGTGCCCCCACCCAGCCCACAGCATCCCACACTATCCCCACAGCATGCCCACACTTTATGGGCCCACAATTGGCCCCATTGGGGGCCCACTCTGCTTTGTGTGGGCCAGCCCACACTTAACCCACACTTTTGGGCTGTCCCACTCAGGACCCACACTTTATGGGCCCACAATTGGCCCCATTGGGGGCCCACTCTGTGCCCCCACACTTAACCCACACTTTTGGGCTGTCCCACTCAGGGCCCACACGTGCCCCGCACTTCACGCCAGTATCGGGGCCCACAGCGGGCTGCCCGCGCGGGTTAGATTTTTTGCCCACAGTGGGCCCACGCGGGCCCCAAACGGGCATGTTTGCTGGGTAAGTGTACCATATGCATCAGACGTTTAGCCAGCGTTCTGTGGGCATGACGTCTGAGGCTGAGAATAGGAGTTTTTCAGTTCAATTCAAATTTATTTGTATAGCGCTTTTCATGATACATATCGTTGCAAAGCAACATTACACCAAATTGACATTTTTACAATATATGTAGTAGTAGCTTGATGTACATATGGCAGAGATGTGTGGAAAAGATCAATTAATGACGTAATCAAACAGACAGAGAACACTATAAATTAGTAGCAGAATTCGGTAGTGCTGTATGTTTTCAGGGTTGGCATCATCTGAAGTCCTCTGTGGGGTTGACATCATCTCTTCTTAAGTGTTCTGGATCCACACTGGAGCTTGTGAATTCCTAGTTACCATGGGATGTCAATCCCATGACAGAAACAGAGAACAAATAGGAACATAATTAGCGTAGCTGCTGTTCAAACTAAGAAAAAGAAGATGTGTTAAACCAGAACTAAAAGATTAATAATGAACATTTGATCAGATATAGCTGCGGGAAAAGTTTATGAGATGCATTATTTGAAAGCTTGGCTAAAAAGATGTGTCTTTAATCTAGATTTAAACAGAGAGAGTGTGTCTGAACCCCGAACGTTATCAGGAAGGCTGTTCCAGAGTTTGGGTGCCAAATGTGAAAAAGCTCTACCTCCTTTAGTGGACTTTGCTATCCTAGGTACTACCAACAGTCCAGAGTTTTGCGACCTTAGGGAGCGTGATGGATTGTAGCGTGGTAGAAGACTAGTTAGGTACGCAGGAGCTAAACCGTTAAGTGCCTTATAGGTAAGAAGTAATATTTTGTAGCTGATGTGGAACCTAATAGGTAGCCAGTGCAGAGACTTTAAAATTGGGGTAATATGATCATATTTCCTTGACCTGGTAAGGACTCTAGCAGCTGCATTTTGGACTATCTGTAGCTTGTTTATTGAAGATGCAGGACAACCACCTAGTAGTGCATTACAATAGTCCAGTCTAGAGGTCATGAATGCATGAACTAGCTTTTCTGCGTCAGAAACAGGTAACATGTTTCGCAGCTTGGCAATGTTTCTAAGATGGAAGAATACTGTTTTTGTAACATGTCAAAAGACAAGTTGCTGTCTAATATAACATAATATAACAGTTTGTAGAGTCAAAGCTCTAGGAGGAGATAGAGTTGATCATTTTAGGCTCAGCATTTCAGTAAGTTGGCTTTCTCAAGCCAACTTATTGAAATAAAGAACAAAAGAAAACAAATTCAATGCATTAAATGAGTGAGTTTTTGTCTTTTGTTTTGTTCATCTGTTCATTTCAGTGAAATAAACTTTGTGTAGTTCTGTTACTTTATTCCTTGCATATTATAGTTTTTCTCCGTTTATACACTGTGTGCAGAATTATTAGGCATGTTGATATTCTGCTCATATTTTTTTCCCAAACACATTTTACCAATTCCAAACCACATCAGTCTTAATAACTACTGTTAATTTTGTATTTAATCATTTATGTGTGATATATAATTGTCCGTGAAGGCTGGAAGTGAAAAACTCCTTATATTCAGGTGTGCGTAATTATTAGGCATGTTTTCTTTTACAGAAAAAATGAGCCAAAAAAGAGATTTAACCCAGACTGAAAAGTCAGAATTATTAAATGCCCATGAGAAGAATGCAATACTAATGCATTACAAGAATTTGCAAAGTTAAGGCTTGACCATTGGACAGCGAAATGCTTGTTGAGTCTGCATGGTCAGAAAAAACAGGTGGAGAAGAAAAGATGCATGTTAACTGCAAAAGAATTAGGAATTAAGGTGAAGAATTAGGTGTGACACCATCAGGAACCGTTTCCAGTTCTCCAGCGCCACCATTTTCCAGAACTGCAACCGACCTGGAGTCTTCAGAAGTGCAGTGTGTCAGGTTCTCAGAGACTTTGCTTGGTAAAAAATCAAAAAATGCCCCTGACTTAATAAGAATAACAAGCTGATGTTGAAATACATGAAGACAGTTTTTTTTATAGGCTTTATAGACAGATAAGTTGAGAGTGACTCTTGAAGGACAAGCATCACATCCTCTTGTACCTCTGATTCAAGAATTTATCTTCCAAAATCTGGCAGTAAGTTTTGGGAGTTCATTTTAGTCCATCTCTGCAAGTCAGGCTTTTCAGGATAGGAGACTTAACATGAACTCCCAAAACGTACTGCCAGATTTTGGAAGATAAATTCTTGAATCAGAGGTACAAGAGGATGTGATGCTTGTCCTTCAAGAGTCACTCTCAACTTATCTGTCTATAAAGCCTATAAAAAAACTGTCTTCATGTATTTCACAACACGTCAGCTTGTTATTCTTATTAAGTCAGGGGCATTTTTTAGGATTTTTTACCAAGAAAAGTCTCTGAGAACCTGACACATTGCACTTCTGAAGACTCCAGGCAGGTTGCAGTTCTGGAAAATGGTGGCGCTGGAGAACTGGAAACGGTTCCTGATGGTGTCACACCTAATTCTTCACCTTAATTCCTAATTCTTTTGCAGTTAACATGCATCTTTTCTTCTCCACCTGTTTTTTCTGACCATGCAGACTCAACAAGCATTTCGCTGTCCAATGGTCAAGCCTTAACTTTGCAAATTCTTGTAATGCATTAGTATTGATTGCATTCTTCTCATGGGCATTTAATAATTCTGACTTTTCAGTCTGGGTTAAATCTCTTTTTTGGCTCATTTTTTCTGTAAAAGAAAACATGCCTAATAATTACGCACACCTGAATATAAGGAGTTTTTCACTTCCAGCCTTCACGGACAATTATATATCACACATAAATGATTAAATACAAAATTAACAGTAGTTATTAAGACTGATGTGGTTTGGAATTGGTAAAATGTGTTTGGAAAAAAAATATGACCAGAACATCAACATGCCTAATAATTCTGCACACAGTGTACATGCGCTGCAGGTGTGTGATGTATGAATACTAATGCTCTGTTGATGTTGATGTTTGCACATGCAAAGAGAAATCCCAGGAAACAAACAAACATTTGTGGTAATGGTTCACAGATGCCCTTCTATTTTGATTTTAATAAGTTGGCTTGAGAAAGCAAGGTTACTGAAATGCTATTTAAACTTACAGTTATTATCCTTATTTTGACTGCTGCTTCTCCTAGAGCTTTAACTCTACGAACTCCAAACTCAGTCCAGATCTTCAGACTGATCTGACTCCAGTTGCTGTATCTTTTCTAACTGATCGGACTTACTGTTTTCCTAAAAAAGATGATTAAAACTGGGGAAAATCCCATAGACTTACATTGACAGAATGTTCAAATGAGCAACACTATTCAAACTCCAACTGTCAAAACTCCCAGAATCCTTTGAGACTCAATCAAACTTCCCTTCTATGAACTATATTCATAATCCAATCAAACTAACTTGCTAATCATGCAAAAAACATGGCAGTAACATGCTAATCATGCTAACTACATGCTAGTAACATGTTAATGTTAGAAACATATTCATCATGCTAGAAGTATATTAACTATATACTAGTAACATGCAAGAATAATGCTAACATGTTTGTAACTTGTTAATCATGTTAAAAACACGCTACCATATAATCTCTCCATTATAAGTGACGAGCGAGTACCGGGGTGAGCACTCGATCTGCGTCTGTCCTTAGTAACACCTGTAGGAATTGATATTGTCCTGGTACAGGCAGGGAGTGGAGCAGCAGGACTTGATTTCACCTTTTGATTCACATTTACAGCTGTATCTAGAGTCAGAGATGCTCGAGCAGGGCGATCCATCGGCTGCAGTCATCTGCTTCTCTGGGACCAGCAGGCATTCGACAGCATCCGACACCCCTTCTTAAATCACTCCTCACTAGTGGTTTCACATGAGTTGTAAGACAAGCGCTTGCAGCAGAAATCTTCAGATCCTTTACTACATCGTAGTACTTGCTCATTGTCACAAATGCGGTCTCTGTGGCTTTCCCTGTCTTGCGCCAGCGGGAACCCTCGCCCGAGTTTTGACTCCATTTCCCACAATCCCGTGCCTGGGGACTCCCACTTCCGGTTCCGGGTCGCCCGGGTCACTTCCTCCCTGGCGGCCATTTCAGCGTGCCTCGCCGGCTCGCCTATCGCGAAGTTTTGCCGGCTATGTCCCCAATCCTGAGCGTATTATTATCGGACTGTTTCTCTGTTGCCAACCGGACTGTTATTATCGTGTGTGAACCCTTGCTGCCTGCCCTTTTACGACCCTCGCTTTCCCCACGGATTACTGTTTTTGATTGCTGCCTGCCCCGACCCCTTGCATGGACTTTGACCACTCTTTTGGATTTGTCTTCACCACGCCAGTCTGCCGTTGTTGACCACAGCCTGTTTACACTGTCCGATTCAATAAAGCTGTTGCATATGGATCCAACGTCTCACGATTCTTCAGCCACCGCATCACACTCATGCTTGTCAAAGGCTAATTTTACTGTCATCTCACTCACCTTGTTTTTCTTTTCAGGTACGTTGTTATTGTCAGCAGCCCTTCTCAATGCGAGATACGTGTTTTGCATGTCAGCTCATGATTTGGTCTCCTTGCTTCTCCTTGATTTGTTGATTGATTAATGTCTGAAATCTGACCTTAACCCTATCTAATTTATTATTGTCATGAAAACAGTCATCCACAAAAATGCTAATTCCTGAGAGCTGACGATTGAGGTCTGAGACGCTCATCAGGTTTATGCTGCCTTCCGGCTTGTTTTCCCCCATATAACCGAAGGAGAAAGACTTTCTGTCATCAGAGCTGTGCTTATAGCAGACGGCTGTCCAGATGTGAGAGGGCACCGTCACCCTTTCTGGATCTTCAGAGATTTCGCTTTGCGGTATCCGTAGATTCGGATCTGGTACTGTACCGGTGACGATGTAGGCTGTAGCAGAACCGCCAATACTTGTAAGCGTGTCTCTTAAAAAAAATCCTCAAGGTTTTCTCCCACTTTCCCCACTGGTTACGGTTGAAGCACACATCCATAGGGGCTGCGTTGGTCAGCGCAAACGTTGCTATTCGGCCTTCACCGCACTGGAAGCTGTTGGGGTTCAAGTGTCCACGATCATATCCCATTTCACTGTAGTCATCGCTGGTGGCTTGATTTCCTTTATAAGCGTTTTTATAACGTTGATTTTCACGGACCATAAAGTGTTCATTTCGATCCTCTGAAAGCTACAGAACAAATATTACGTTAGGTGTCTTATTATTTTTATTTTTTATAAAATTGTTATTTTATTTTATGTAATACCAAGTAGGGTAACCCTACAATAAAGTTTCATTAGTTAACTACACACTGTAAGTAAACATCTTCTACAGCATTTATTAAAGGAGAAGTTCACTTTCAGAAAAAAAATTTACAGATTATATACTCACCCCCTTGTCATCCAAAATGTTCATGTTCTTCTTTTTTCAGTCGTAAAGAAAAAAATTTTCTCCATATAGTAGACTTCCAAAAGTTTGAACTTCTAAAATGCAGTTTCAATGCAGTTTCAAAGGGCTCTAAATGATCAATGTATATACTTTTTAACCTCTGATGCTCGTCTTGTCTCTCTATGCGATGTGCATGAGTAGTCCATGCATTTCTGGTTCAATTCAGTTTGGGTAGGTTGAAAAACTCCCCATTTTATTTTCTCTGTCAAGTTCAAAAATCATTTCAGAATCATCCTACATCGCTGCAGAAGGACCGACCCAGTGTTTGCAAAGTGAACATGCTAAGAAGATCAAACACCCTCAAAAAAATGGTAAAACATCGATGTGATGTAGGCCGATTTTGCTTTGAAGAAAATGAGAAGGGAGTTTTTCGACAAACCCTTCGGCTTCTTCTTCGGCTGGGGTCTTTAGAGACGCATTTGGAATCGTCTGAAGCTGCATTTAAACTGCATTTTGGAAGTTCAAACTTACGGGCACCAGAGAAGTCCACTATATAGAGAGAAATCCTGGAATGTTTTCTTCAAAAAACTATTTATTTACGACTGATGAGAGAAAGACATAAACAACTTGGACGACAAGAGGGTAAGAACAATATCTGTAAATTTTAGTTCTGGAAGTTAACTTCTCCTTTAATCTTTATTACACTGTAAAAAGCAACCTATAGAATCTACTCAATATAATGGGGTAAACTGATGTAACAATTTGCACTTAGTTTGTTTGGGTAGATTCTATCCTACATATTTGAGTAAAGAAAACCTAAATTTACGAATCCACTCAAGAAAATGAGGTAAATTGAAGTAACAATTTGCACTCCGTTTGTCTATATATTTGAGTAAAGAATACCTGAATTTAACAGCTATGACAAACTAAAAAAAGTAGATAAAGTCTACACAGCAAAAAGCCCAGTGTTAAATGAACTCTTGCGGGAGTTTATTTGAGTGTTAACATGAACACTGAAGCAGTATCAAAGTTAATGAGGTAATTAAGTGATTCATTGAGTGATGATTGAAAATGATTGAAGACACCAAAATGTTTACGTCACCATTATAGTGGTCAGTGTTAGCATTAGTTGGGCTCTTGACCCGTAGCTTTTTAATATTAGCTTTTGTTCAACTGTTTAGTTAAACTAGCCAGACAAGCCAAAGAGCAAAAGTCATGTAGTGGTGATAATTCTGTTTTAAAATAAACTTAATTTGAGCCACTGAAATCATTTAGAGTTTTATATCCTTTATTTATTACAACTGCCTTGTGGTTTCACAGCAGAAAAAAAATGATAAAGTCTGAATTTTTTTTTTTTTGAATGGACTTCTTACAAGCTCTTCCTATCAAAAAAAAAAAAAACTTTCAAAAGCTGTTCTTTTAGGCACACACAGACATCATGAATCAGCATATGAATCTCAAAAATGGTGACAAACAGCATATTCAGAAACAGATCAACTCTAAACATCATGGAAATCATCAGCTCATAATTTATTCATGCCACAATGCATGATGGGAAATATGGATGAGTTTTGATTGGCTACTACATACGTTTTTGTTGGTCACCATTGTTGTGATTCTCATGCTGATTGTTGATGTTTGTGTGTCTAAATCTAAAAAATGTTTATAATTTTTCCGGTCAAATAAATTTCAGAAACACCTGTCTGATTAAACCAACATAAACAAAACACAACTCACTTATTCTGATCGCTACTTCATGACTTTGTCAAAGCATAATCAAAACCAAAAAATCTCATTTCTTCTGGTTTGTCTGACTGTTATAACTCAATTACAACACCCAAACAAAATCTAATATTAAGAAGTTACTGGTAAAGAGCTAAACTAATGCTAACACTCACCACTATAATGGCAACTTACAAAATTAGATTTTCTCCTTTTGGTGATTCTGCTTATTAACATCAGGCGTCTTTAATAATGGTCAATCATCACTCAATGAATCACTTAATTACCTCATTAACTCTAACACTGCTTCAGTGTTCATTTTAACACTCTTGAGTATGGACTCAAACTCCCGGGAGAGTTCATTTAACACTGGGCTTTTTGCTGTGTAGACTTAACCTACTTTTTAGTTTGTCTTAGCTGATAAATTCAGGTATTCTTTACTCTAGGTATTCTAACTGAGTGCAAATTGTTACATCAGTTTACCCCATTATATTGAGTAGATTCTATAGGTTGCTTTTTACAGTGTATGATCAGAAATTACTGAGCATTTTAGGTTCTTTTTGCTCCTCTCTTTAAAACATGTAACTTGCATCGCCGGCGTTCCCTGGGCGCTGCAGGATTTCAGTCCTTCACGGCGTAGTGTGTTACCAATTGTTTTCTGGGTGAATATGCTCCTAGCTTGAGATCATTGAAACTCCACGAGGTGAGATCTTGCATGGAGCCCCAGACTGAGGGAGATTGACAGTTTATTTTCTTCCATTTGCAAATGATTGCACCATGGTCTTGTAGCCCATCCCAGCCTTGTGTAGGTCTACAATCTTATCCCTGACATCTTTGGACAGCTCTTTGGTCTTGGCAATGGTGAAGAGTTTGGAATCTGATTTGTTGCGAATTTAGCTCAAAGGGAAATATATATAAATAATTACAATTAATTATGATTAATTACAATTATTTGTATCAGCTGCCAGTAGGAACTGTAGCAGAATTAATTTTCCATCAACTAATCTGTTCGCCCAGCGAACATTCAGTATAATTTTTTTATCAATTCTAGGAAATGATATTTTATTGGCAACAGAAAATAACTTTCTTAAAGTACCATTGCATTAGAGCACGTAGCTCGAATCAGAATCGTAAAGGGACATTAATTTGCAAAGCAGAATCAGAATCAACACTCATGTAATTTGTGCACAAGAGCTTTATTAATGAAGGACTAACACATAGCTAATCTAAACAAACCAACATAAACTCACTCATACGTGGGGGAAGGGTCAGTGAGAAGCAGTTAGAGAGAGACAAGAGAATGAAGCTATGAAAAGAGTCAGTTAGCCACCTGAGTGAAACCATCAGTGCTGTCTACAGCTTATACTAAACCTCTGTTTTATTTAGTTAAATGTACGATACTTGCATTGTCTTGGTCGTTGAACAAGTGTCCGAATGCAGTCTCTGGTGAAAGATGGTTTGGAGCAGTGGTGGGTTTGGAAGTGCAATCACGTTCTTCTGGGTCCGAAGAGTGATGAACTCCAAAGATGTTCTGACTCAATGGTGACTGGGAGTTTCTTCCCATGTGAAAAGTGAAGAAGAACCAAGAGCTGAGAGGGACCCAGCTGAAGTCCTGTGATCTTTGGGGAATGGAAAGACAAGGCCGCAAGGCCTGGCGCAGGCTTAGGGAAGTCCTGAAGAGTTCTAGCTCATCTTCTTAGGTTCTCCAAGAACCACTGACTGACTGAGGTGTCATGAAGATGAATTCCAGGGTTAAATGGAACTGTCTGGCTCTTTGTGGTCGAGAGCCACAGCTCTGTATGTTGGGGCCTGTCGGGCCCGCTGGGCACGCCCTGTGCCGGCTCAGGCTCCCCGTGGGTTCCTCCACACGGGCAGCAATCGGGAGATGTTGCAAACGAAGAGGAGAGTGAAGAGAGACAAGGGGAAGGGAGGCGGTCAACCGTTTGCCTTTAAACTCTCTGGAGGCTGCGCCTCCAGGAGGTCCGCGAACCAATGGTAACTTTCACCTTTGGAGGGAAAGTTTACGACTCTTTGTCTGTGAGCATGGTGTTTTGCATATGTAATTCGATTGGGTGTTAATGCAAAAACTACTAGGGTTTCTTAAAACACTAATATGTTGCATAGGTATCAACATCTAATTTACACCATCTTTTAGATCATCAAAATACGAATTAAAAGAGTCCAAACATGACATAGGTAAGTTATACTACACTAGAGATCTATCGTAACACATGCATAAAATAGTAGAAAGACAAATACAAAAACAACAGACAAAAGTTAAAATACACTGCAGTAATACTGTACACAATGACCTGGGCTATTTGTGATTGGAAGGTCAAGGATAGGTTTGTCTGTGAATGAATAGGAAAGAGTCCATTTCTATAGGCATTGTGTCTTTCCTATAGAGAAATGTAGTGTGCTCCGTTTGCATTCCTTGAGGCAATAAAACCTGTGATATCAGATCGTTGTCCTGGCAACTGAGCCCTTTTGGGGTGTTAGTTGCTTTGGGGGGTTGTTTCCAAAACTCCAGCATATAGCTGGGTTGTTGGTTTTGAAGATTATTTGTTAAATGTAACAAATAACTGTATGTCTGATTGGTCTAGATGCTACAGATTGATTGATTGCTTCTGTGGACAGGTGTATTTTATACCGGTAACAAACTGAGATTTGGGGAACTTGCTCCTAATCTCAGTTTGTGACCTATATAAAAGACACCTGGGAGCCAGAAATCTTGCTGACTGATAGGGGATGAAATACTTCTTCCACTCATTAAAACTCAAATCAATTTATGACTTTTTTTTAAATGCATTTTTCTGGATTGTTGTTATTCTGCCTCTAACTATCAAAATAAATCTACCATTAAAATTATATTTGTCAGTGGGCAAACATTCAAAATCAGCAGGGGATCAAAAAAAAATTTCCCTCAATCTATCAGTGTAAATGAACATCTGTAGCGAATTAGCTCGAAAGGGAAATGTATATAATTAATTCCAATTAATTATGATTAATTACAATTATTTATACCAGCCACCAATTGTCAGGTTTATTGGACTGTTTTGTATGTTTTCCTAGTGTTTTTTTCCCCGTTGATGTTTATGTTTTGGTCTCTCCCTTTGTCTCCTCCTGTTTTTTTGGTTAATTTGGTTTCTCTATGACCATATTTGGACTTGTTT
The DNA here is from genome assembly GCF_022985175.1 of Labeo rohita. Lineage (NCBI taxonomy): Eukaryota > Metazoa > Chordata > Actinopteri > Cypriniformes > Cyprinidae > Labeo > Labeo rohita. Next base: position 116,547 of record NW_026127296.1, on the reverse strand, counting down.
TATTAATCAGTTAACTCGCCCCACCTGCTAGAGCTCATTTGCTCCCTTTATAAGTTTGTTATTTTGCCATGTTTCACCGTCCGGCAATAATGTTACAATGATGTTAGTATGTTCCTGCATTTACCCTTGTTCCTAGGTTTCCTTTGTTTTTTCCCTGTGTTCCAGTATTTTGTTGTCCTTTTGTTTTTTCACAATAGCCTATCTGGAGATCATCTGATGATTGGGATATGCAAATGTTGGGGACGTAATTATTAACAATCGCGGCTGTTGCGTAATAGTCTGTGTTATGTTAGGATTTACCTATTTGGGAGTTTATTCCCAGGTGGAAAATGAAGAAGAATGGAGAGATGAGAGAGACCCAGCTGAAATCCTGTGATCTTTGGGAAATGGAAAAACAAGGTCGCATAGCCTGGGTCAAGGGTCCCAGAGAGTTCTATCTCATCTTCTTAGGATCTAAAAGAACTGACTGAAAGAAAGAAGACTGACTAAGTTCAAGGACTGCCAAGTGTGGAAGCACCGGCTCTAGGACTTAGCATCCAGAAGATGGAAAGGTGATGAGACACAAGGCTAAAAGAACTGAGAAGTGCAGGCGGGTCACTGTAAGAGAGAGAGCTTTAAGTTCTGTGGAGGTCACACCTCAGAAAGGTCGAAGAGCTAATGGTGACTTTCCAATTTGGAGGGAAATTTTATGACTCTTTGTCTTCAAGCATGGTATTTGCATATGTACCGGGATTGGGTGTTCATGCAAAAACTACCAAGATTCTTAAAACGCAAATATGTCGCATAGGTATCAACATATGATTGTACACCATATTTTAGGTCATCAAAATTCAAATTAAAAGAGACCAAACATGTAGTGTCAAACTAACTAGTAAACTATCATAACACATGAATAAAACAGCATACATCACAAAAGACAAATACAGGAACAGTAATAATATATTTACAGTAGTAATAATAATACAGTAAAAATGCATTTTTATTGCAGTGTGCGTCTGTTTTAGAGAGAATTAGTTGGGTAAGATTCTCTCTACATACTTTTGAGTCATAAAGTTTATCTGGTCTGGCAGAGGTGTCCTAGTTGCCATAGAAACCAGGGGCCCGGTGGGCCATCTGAGATATCCTGGCACCCAGTGTGGTGTATTGGGTGAGGGGGTCTGGGATTATTTGTTAATCTAATAAATAAGTGATCTGGTAAATCTAATGAACAATTGTGTGTAGGGCTGCACGATTAATCCAGTTCTGTGATTAGCTGTAAATCTCCAGCACCTGTTTTGAGCATTTAGTACACAGAGCCGTAGTTCACTTAGAAGATACGCCTAATCGGGTTCATAATCGAAATCGATTTAATCGCACGATTATGCAATCGAAAAGAAATCGTTTGCGATTAATGAGAGCTGTTTGCGTAGCTTCTCAGTGAACTACGGCGCTGTGTAAAAATGGTGCTACATCTCAAAGCATGTGAAAATACCACCTTAAATAATATTACTTCATTACATCAGTCGAGTGTTTGAAATTAATCCTTCTGTGAAATGATGTGGCTTCTTACACATAATAACAAAACAGAACATAGTTCATAGTGTTCTAAGCAGTGTTGAAGGCATTGCAGTATAAATATATTTTATTATAATGAAAATGATAATAATACGAACTTCAGTAAACAATATATTGTCGTAGTCGTGTGTTTATTAGTCACATTGAATCAATGAAAGCAGTTAGATCTTTATTTAGCTTTATTCAGCTGCAGCGATAGGCGTTTTCTAGATTTCTCCTTCAGCTGTTTTTGGCGTTTCCGAGGGAGAGCGCCCTCTGCCCTTTGGATGAAGATTTACTGCTGATCACAGATCACATAGAAATGGAAATCACAGGTCACCGTGCTTCACTAAAAGATACGCATGACAATCGCAGCTTCCGATTAATCACGATTGCGATTTCTGTTCGATTTATCGTGCAGCCCTAATTGTGTGTCTGATTGGTCCAGACACTACACATCTGATATTGAAACAGCACTCTCAGAGGAACAGTTTGAAGAGCAGAGAGGCAGAAACAGATACTGGAGAACAGTAAGCTCTTTACTATAACAAAAAAGAGCAAATGCAGGGCAATCTCTGACACTAACATTGAAGAAGAAACAATGCAATCATCTATAGAACACACTTATACAATAACACACAACAATATTAGTGATTTACACACTTATCACCTAACGCTTTAGATTCCCATGTCATTTTCTAGTGCTGCTTAATATTTTAGAAATACTTTATAAAGTTCACTTAATGCACTTTTAATATAATTTACTTTGATGATGCACTTTAAATCAGGTCTGAGTGAACTATCCTTTAATAATGCAATTGTTTTTTTTTCTAAAATGAGTAAGCATAAATATTGTAACAGCACTGAACGACTTCACATTATACATCTATTAGTTAATGGGGGTTAACTGCAATATTTTGTTTGCACATTTGCACTGATTTAATGAGCAGTGTGATGAAAATTTCTACATTTGATAGATTGATTAATGCTACTACACAAAGTCAGCAGGAGAGCACATCTACACATCTTATATATCTTCGAATATATCTTTTTTTTCATTTTATATAAATAAAATTCTGTTTACTAATTGTTATACAAGTAAATAAATATCAATTTCCTAGAAAATGTTTGCAATTAAACAAAATGACACTGACATTATTTAAATATAGTGCAGTGTGTTAAGCAGCGGGTTAAACTGAGCTTCAGGTGTTCAGTGAATAAGATGCAGGCTCAGTAGTGCAGCTGTTTTGTGGATTCACTACAGCGTTGGCGTCCTGGTTTGTGTCTGTTCTGGTTGACATTACAGCATACCTGGTGCCTTATAAAGTAACCACCCTCCAGTAAGTGACCTCATCTTTGGAAATTCAGCTTCAAGGAGCTTGCGTAACTGAAATAAACATGAAACAGAACAAGGGTTCTCAAACAACTGTACAAAGTAAAGACTAAATCTTTATCACATTGAAAATATGTGCATTTGTTTGTCATTTTTATACATACTAATTAGCATTTTACCATGTTTAAGCAAATTATGTTCATTCCTCTCTGCATGTTTTGAAAGTGGAATATTACTGGAATATTACTTTGAAGCAGTTAATTATGCATTATTCGCAGGGTGATAAAGAAATAATACTGCTCTAAAATCTTACATCCAAATGGCTCACATGGGATGAAATTGTAATCACCCGTTTTCCTAGTCCGGCCTGGAGTAGTTCAAGCTCTTCAGAAGGTGTGGGTGAGGTGTCAGTGTTGTTGCTCATTAAATATATGGAAACAGGAAATGGTTTCCAAGATGTGGCTTTCACATGTATTTGTGGATTTGGAGTTTTCTTCTTTGCTTTTTTAAACATCCCAGGAAAAGATCTACAAATAATAAAACAATGTTAATTATAATATTAAACGTTCAAAAGACAATTGTTAAGATAATTAGATGTGGATGCGGCAACCTGGCCATGTCCTGCTCTATTCGAGGCTGAGAAATAGCAGGAGGCTGCTGTCGTTGTTGTGGCTGCTGCTGCTGACCCTGAGCTGACTGAATCTGACCAAGGCTTTGGGTCAGAAGACCTATTAAATTCTGTGCAGCTGTACAGACATCTGAATATTCTCTCTGTTAAATGTGTCATGACAACATCATATAGGATTATCTGGATCAGTGGTTTTAAACTCAGTTCCTGGAGGGCCGCAGCTCTGCACAGTTTAGCTCAAACCCTAATCAAACACATCTGATTCAGCTAATCAAGATCTTCAGGATTACTAGAAACCTCCAAACAGGTGTGGGTTGGAGCTGGTTTGAGCTAAACTGTGCAGAGCTGTGGCCCTCCAGGAATTGAGTTTCACACTACTGATCTAGAATAAGTGCATTAACAATTTATCATATAAACATCACAGCTTTTAAACACAGTCTACAGGGATGTGACCTACTGTATATAAATCAACTTGTTCGGAATCAGAAAGAGGTTTATTTCAAATTATGTTTGCACATACAAGGCATTTGTTTTGTATTATTTGTTTTCAATTTACAGTATATTTTGAGAGACACCTTTGGCATCGTTTATAGTCCACAATACAACTAGGGCATGGAGATTATTATTATTTATTACTTATAAAACAACGTGAAAGGTGTGCGTATTGAGAGAAATGTACAGCTGCCGACACACTTAACGTTGCCGGCGATTAGCAACATTAATTAACCGCATAAATTGATCTCTAACTTACTTAACTTGAGCAAACGTGTTGATACACATAGTTACATACAGTTATCTGTCTATCTAGCGAACTTGAAGAAAGCGATCAATAGTACATACCTGAGATCCATCACCCGCACGTCTCTGCTCCGCCATTTCGATCGATCCACTCGGTCTGGGGCTCGCTCTGATGACGTAACGAGAGGGACGCGCCTCTTGACCCCTCCCCCACGTCAAAAGTGACACAAAGCGAGGCGCATAGAAAAATGAAGCGCAAAGGAAAGCTCGCGCCGCAGAGGCACGGATGACTGAAACGCGGATTTAAAGGAGCGGCGCAAAGGGAAATATGTGTTGCAAAGTCAATCCTGCTTAAGTTTTACTTTGCTAAACTTTATTTTTTCTCTCAGGGGTTAACTTTTCTTTTGCAATTCTTTTTTTTACTTGCAAAAAAGCAATTTTTTTCTCAATACTCTATTTTTATTTGCAAAACATATTTTTTGTTTGCAAAACATTGTTTTATTTTGCAGATATATATGGCCCTATTTTGACTCCATACCAAGGTTTTGATGCCATGGTTCTACTATAGTTATATTGTAGTAATACTAGAGTAAAACTGTGGTAACCATGACTATAGTAACCATAGTTTTTTAAATCATGGTAAAATTTGTAGTAACTATGGTTTTACTGCAAATACTGTAGTAATGGTTATTTTTGCACTTACTATGGTTTTACTGCAACAGTCATAGTTAACCCATTGGTATTGTAGTAAAACTATGGTTGATTTTGTTTTTAGTATGGTTTTACTGCAAATGCTGTGGTAAAACCATGGTTAATCTTTGAAAGTGTATAAATTAAATGGAATGCTTTTGTATGTCACTTTTGATAAAAGCGTCTGATAAATGTAAATGTATTTGTATGTTTAATATGTTTATTGAAAATATTAATACATTTACAGCTGTTATTGAGAGTGGTGTGTGTTGTTTTATTATAAACCAGCGGCTGCTGCCGCGGATGGTCCTAGAATAACGATGAGCAAAACGCCAGTGAGCGCACACACAGAGCAGCCGGGATTTACGGATGCATTGGCCAAACATCGGCCCGAAGGCATTTGCGATCAAATGCTAACATCGCAGCGACATCTTACCGATTAGCAAATGCTCCCTGAGCGACATCGTGCTGATGGAATTTTGTAAATCGGGTCAACGTCGGCCCGACGTATGTGTGCTGTTAGGGAAATAATCTATCAAGCAGCTGTGTAATAAGTGAGATAATGTACATTCAGCCAGTTGTTATCGCAAAATAAAGATGTATATTATCCCTTACTTATTATAATCTTAATTCAAGTGATAAAGGATTTTGAAAGTCTGACAGTAATCAGTGTTTGGTGCTGCTGTAAGGTTTAACTCTGCCTGGTTTAAATGTTTCAAAATGATTAACAGTTGAAAATATTAGAAATTTTGAAAAGTAATCAAAAAGTAATTAAAAGTAATAAGTTACATTACTTTAATAAAGTAATTGAAAAGTTACACTACTTATTACATTTTAAATCAAGTAACTTGTAATCTGTAACCTATTACATTTCTAAAGTAACCTTCCCAACACTGTTTGTGACACAATTTCTGGCACCGTAGTTATGTTAAAAAGCTATGGTACGATGTCTCTGTGTTTACTAAAGAAAATTTATTTTTTAATTTTATTTTGCATTTTGAAAATGTAGTGTTTGGATATTTTAATTGTGATAATGTGAATAACGAAGCTTTTGTCATAAATCTTTTTATTTTACTAGTTAAGTTTCACAGTTATAAGTGTACATTTAACAAAAAACCCTGTTTCACAGTGTTTAATAAAGAATTGGACAACTATTTTTGTACTATTCAGCAGAGCACTAATAGAAAAGCAATAAAAACTGTCCGTTTGTGTTCTGTCTTCAAAATCTCTGAGTAATGTAAAGATCATACATGTCTATGTTTGTCTTTATTTATTTATTCATTTATTTATTTATTCTCTGGCTTTATAATATCTGTTGTATTGTCCTGTATCTGTTGTTTAAAGCATAATAAAATAAAAAAGAGAGAATGCAGCCTTCTGTTTGAAAAATGGCCATCAAGAGGCTCAAACCAAAGGAAATTAAATCTGTCCTAACACAACAGTGTCATAGCGACATCTAGTTGCAGCAGTGTGGGTCAGTAGCTGACAGAAGTCGATTTATTGTAATAAAATTTTGGCTTTCTAATACAGTCTCCGAGAAAAAAAATAAATAAGAGGGAAATGCAAAAAGTGTTGCAACCGTTCAGCTCTCCCGTATTTCATATCAAATCACTACTGTGGAAGGTGTGTCACACAACCAATTATCACCCAAATTATGTCTTCTAATGCTATAGATTTTTCTTTAGCAACAGTAAAAATAGGATAATAATAACTGTTTGAAAAGATGTTTAGGAAATGAAAAAAGAATGAATTTACATGAATTGTAATTTGGTAGTAATCCATACAAGTGGAAAATCACATGGAATCTCCTGAACATAATTAATGGGTTCATTTTACAACCGTTTTATTTATTTATTTGCTTTAAAATGAACAAGAACTGTGTTGGTTTTAACAATGAAATTTGATCTATTTCAGTAGGTTTTGAAAGCATGGGTCGACCGCTCCAAAGCAAGTTGGAACATGTTGTTTGGGCGCTACAGAACATACTGCAGCACATGTCTTGCATTTTTTCACTTCTGTTTCTCTGGTTTTAAGTGTGATAAAGACTTAACAGTGTAACAGTGTTCTACAAGTGTTCAATGAAAAGAATGGCTAAACCTTTATGTGTCCCTGTTGTATGAAATCTTCAGTTAATATTAAACTCTCACAATATCACAATTTATGGGCCTTCGTTGATGTTTACAGTCCTGCAAAAATATTACTGTCCATAGTACTAATTCTGTCAGATCACTGACAAGTAGGCTACTCAGAAAGCATGACAGCAAACAAGATGTTTATTTTGGGTGAACACTTTCAAAAACTAGTGGAAACATTCTCCAAGATGTTTTATAAATCATTTTTATTTTATTCTCATATTCAGTTTCATTCGTCACTGTGTTTTATTGTTTTTTTTTTCTTTTTCAGTGTCACAGCATCCAGTTCAATAACTTTTGAAAAGAGGGTCACACCACTCCCAAACAAAATGCTAAATATTTATTTGACCCTAAAGAACATACTACAAGTCTTTAATGTACAATTATTTACTCTAGATGTTCAATTTCTGCCATCCCTTCGGGTTTCTTCATTGACCCCTTACACAGTTAAATAGGTCTGGAAAAATCAGATCAAGTCATCAAGGAAGATTGTAAATTCTTTATTTAGTCTCAAAGACCAAGATACAATTCATTATTGTACAAGTTTTTGCTTTATACCTATTAATGACTTTTTGTATAGGTTTCTCCACTGACACATGGTTCACTTCAATAGCTAAAGAAAAATGGGTCATAGTGCTCCAGAACGAGTTGGAAAGTTGTTTATTTGACCCTATAGAGCATACTCTTTAGTATACATATACAGTTTTTATCAATCACACATTATCCACTTCAATAGTTTTTGAAGGGAGTGAGCGACTGCTCTAAAACAAGCTACAAATCTTTATAAATAGTTTACAAAATACAAAACTACAGTCCAGGATTTCTTGTATTTTGGTCTCTGTTTTTGTAATTTTGTCTGCTACTTTGTGTGAGCTGTGATCCTTATAATGAAGTATGCAACATCGTTGACTCAGTACACATAGAGAGTGATATTGTGTGTGTACAATATTAAATGAATACTAAATACTACAGGAAAAAACAAAAGAGAGAATATTAAGTTGGTTCATTCAACAGCATGTTTATTAGGCTGTGTCATCTTATATTAAACACTTGATTATCTAAAAAAATGGTATGTTTAAAGTCCAAACAAAGATTTAAATGAAATGAGCTTTTTACTGAGACAACTTTGCTCAATCCTTTTATTGTGTTTTTCTTTCTTTCTTTTTTCTTTTTTTTTTTTTTTTTTTTGGTAGTGTTCACATAACATTTTGTGGGAATGTTCCTCTGTGGTACTACTATCCAATCAGGACAAACTGGAGCAATCATCTGATGAACAGCAGGTGTTAGATAAGCCAAAACTTTAAAAGGTGCAATATTGTGGGTTCTTTAGAGCAAAACAAAAGAGTAAGAAGACTAAGGACAAAACTCATCAAGTCATGGGTAGACATAAAAAAGGACAAGTAGTAAAAAGGACAGATGTGTGGGCAGAAGCAGGAGGAAAGGAAGCTGTTGTGTTTCAGTTTTTGAAAGCTGATATTTTAAACAGGGACCAGGGATATTCATCTGACATATGGTTAAATATATCCATTGCTTTATTTGCTGAGGACAAAAGAAAGAATCGGCACTGGTTATGGGTCATATGGACCAAAAACAGAAATGGTATTAGGGACCAACTAGCCATGAACAATCCAAGTGAACAAACAACACTGGAGCCAGGAGACATTATGACAAACAAAGGTAATTTTTTTTGTCTGCCTCTATAATTATGTCATCCAATAGCAATTGTATATAGTGGACCCACAACATATTAGGACACTTTAACTGTGGCCCAACTTATTGTTAAACAATTATTGATTAATTGCTTTAAGAATCATACTATCAAACCAAATAGTATTCGGTTTAACCATAAACAAATTTCTAAATCAAACTCAATCAAATGAATTTGCCACAGTTTAACTCCACTCGAAGTGTAGGAACATCTAGAAGCAATATGAATGCTCCTGAGCTAAATTTCGAGTGTCCCAGAAAAGGGTATGAGTACTTATGCAACGGGTTCTTTTCAGTTTTTTATTTTTAATAAGTTTGCACAAATGTTAACAACTTATTTTTGCTTTGCCATTATGGAGTAGGGAGTGTAGATTGATGTGGGAAAAAGTAATTTAAAGTAGTTTAACATAAGGCAGCAACATAACAAAATGTGAAAAAAATTAAGGGGTATGAATAATTTTGCAAGGCACTGTATTAATCATGGACAAAAATATTCAAACCATTGTTGTTACCTCACCAGACTTTTATTTCCATTTAGCATGTGTTCCAGCATTTATGTATTCTTATATTGTTCAAATTTAATTAAAATAAGTGCTGACCATAAATATCTAATTTTCATGTCAAAATATTCATGAGTATACACTTACTGTCCAATCTGATCTACCATAGACACTGTTACGGAGAGTGAGAGGCGAGAGGCGAGCGGATCCATATGCAAGCTTTTATTTAAATCACAGGACAGAGACATAGTCATACAGGCGGGGTCGAGACAGGAGCAGACAGGAACATCACAGGCAAACGTAGAGAATAATCCAATGAGCAAGGGCAAGAGTCCGAAAAGGCAGGTGGCGTACGGTCGAAGAACGAGAGAACCAGGCGGGAGGTCAAAACACGGGAACGAGGAAACTAGGAACTCTGGAAACTAGGGAACGCTAACAACACAACAATACAATCTAACAATCCGTAAGGTGCACTGGGAGGATCGGCGCTTTTATCGAACGCCTGATTGGTCACAGGGGCTGATGCAATCAGTGCGGTGGAGGATGGGAGATGCAGTCCAGAGTGTGGTGCAACAGTCAAAGTGTGTAGGTGAGGTGAAAGTGACATCTGGTGGTGAGCGGACAACAGGACACCGACCAGATTCGTGACATAGCCCCCCCCCAAGGAGCGGCTTCCAGACGCTCGACGGGAACAACAGTCCAGGGGAGCGGTGGGGTGGGAGCGAAACAGGGCGAGGGCTGGAGGGCCAGGTCCATGTGGGAAGCCCAGTGATTGAGGCAGGACCGACAGAGCAGGTACCCTCCAGAGTGGGGCCGGAGGCGGAGCAAGAGCCCTCCAGGGCGGAGGTGGAGCAGGAGCCCTCCAGGGCGGAGCCGGAGGCGGAGCAGGAGGCGCAGGAGCCCTCCAGGGCGGAGCCGGAGGCAGAGCAGGAGCCCTCCAGGGCGGAGCCGGAGGCGGGACAGGCGACGCCAGAGCCCTCCGAGGCGGAACAGGAGGCGGGACGGTCCTCCAGGGCGGAACAGGAGGCAGAGCAGGAGGCGGAGCAGCCCTCCAGGGAGAAACGGGAATCTGCGTCACGGTCTGGGACCTGGGGAAAGCAGGGACAGAGGAGGCAGACAGAGTAGGGGGAGAAGGCGCAGCAGCCCTCCGGGGCGGGACAGGAGGCGGAGCAGGAGGTACCGCAGCCCTCCGGGGCGGAACAGGAGGCGGAGCAGGAGGTACCGCAGCCCAGAGAGGGACTCTGGAGCAGGCTTGAGATCAGACGGGAGTTCTGGAGCAGGCTGGAGACCAGACGAAAGCTCTGCAGCAGGCTTGAGATCAGTGAGGGACTCTGGAGCAGGCTTGAGATCAGAGGGGAGCTCTGGAGCAGGCTGGAGACCAGACGAGAGCTCTGGAGTGTAGTGTGCGGCCCACATGCTGAGAATGGTGATCGCCATCACACTGGCAGACCTGATGTGACTAGGCTCTGAGCGGTCAGACGAGACGTGACTTGACTCTGGGCGGTCAGACGAGACGGGACCTGACTCTGGGCGGTCAGACGAGACGGGACCTGACTCTGGGCGGTCAGACGAGACGGGACCT